>NC_067241.1:13500000-13562500 GCF_019924925.1 Ctenopharyngodon idella
TATGTAGAAAACTGTATCTCACAATGTAATGCGAATTGACCCAATATAGTGATGAAATGAACCAGAACAAGGTTGCTAGTTGACTGGACTGCCAGAGGTGTAAAAATCATATTCATTTTCTCCATAGGGGAATTGATTTTTAACAATAACATAACCCTTTAAAAACAGGCCTACTATGAGCTACAAAGTTGGTATTCGATGGTATATTTGTTTCAGCCCGCATTATTTCAACTTAAAATAATCATGTTTAATGGTGAAATACTTGGTGAAAAACTACTTAATTACATAAACTACAGAAATCCTCACCAATCAAAATAACTCATGTGAAGCCATGTGAATTCTGTATTTGTATGCAATAAATGTAAAATCTATAACATCTTTAAATCGATTCATATTTCTCTATTGTTTTTAATTCATTTGTCATGTGCAATGCTTCATGGGATTGTAGATCATTTTCAGTACACATCTTTGTCTTTTTGTCTGATTTTTAAACACTTTTTTGCTTCAAATCAAAGTTTGTAATGTTGCGATTCACCTCGTAGCTGGTTGGTTTGATTCATGGCTTATAAATTTGAAAAACTTCCTATAGAAAAAATACCAAGTCCACTGAAAAAGTGTATTATTGAGCACCACTTGCAGAATATATTGTCATGTGATCGCAATCTTTTAAATGTTTAGTGTTGCATACATAATGTTGCTGTTTGAGCATGAAAAAGATCTGCAAAGTTACAAAGCACAAAGTCACTCCAAAGGGAGTTATTCTCTATATTAGTGTTGTCAAAAGTACCCACCGCAATACCAAGTCGGTACTGAAAGTTTAAAAATATGACGCTTTGTGCCGCGCGTTTTTGAGTGGATTCATAAACACCTCTGTCTGTGATTGGCTACAATGATCAACACACGGAAGTGTTTGAATGTGAAAGCGGGAGCATTTGAAAGCCAGAAACTAAACAGGGGTACGTTTCCCAAAGCCAACTATAGTCACAAGTTCCGTCATTACCAACACAATTCAACCAATCTTGGCAATCATAGTTGGCTAACGATGCTTTTGGGAAACGCACCCAACAGCGTTACTAACAGACTGGAAAGAGAGGTGCTGCAACAACGGAAAATATGTGGAAAAATAATGTGTTCAAGTATGAAAACCTATTCTATATACCCAAAAACAAAATCAAGACATTGTAAAAGGACATAATAGGTCCCCTTTAAATAGTAGACACAGACAGCAGTGTTTAAATTTTTACTTACCCACTTTTTGTCTTTTGCTGTTATAGATGAGCAAAACATCTCCTCTGACAAAGACCTCATCTCTGCTCCCAGCCTCTCCTATCCTCTGGTGGAAGCTTCACCCTACGGCATCAAGCCGTGCGCGTCTTCGTACACGGAGGTCACCAACGAAGGCTACGAGCAACTGGATGCAAAGAGCTACCTGGAGTACGGCAGACCCAACAGCCAGGCCCTGAGTCCCCGAATTGAGATCACGCCCTCCCGTGAGCACTATAGTCATGGTCGAGACTCCCTCCAGAACCATCTTGTGAACACCAGCCCCAGTGCCGGGCTCACCGTACCCGGTCACGATCCTCTGGCCTACAGGGAGTCGCAGTGCCTGAGTCCCGCCAGCAGCAACTCGTCCACCTCCTGGCACTCAGAGAACCACTCGCCCTTTACCTCGCCCTGCGTTTCGCCCAGCAACAGCCAGGCCACTGGAGAACTCTGCCCACGACTTCAGGGCATTTACACGGGTTCCCCTCGAACCAGTCCGGGCACTTCTCCACGAACCAGCCTGGCCGAGGACGGCTGCGTAGGGCCGCGCTCTCCTTCCCCCCGGCCTGGCTCGCGTTCCACCTCCCCTCTATGCAAACGCACCTACGAGATGTACAGGAACCCCAACCTGGTGCCGGTGGCCCGATCACGCAGCCCGTCACCCCACGGTGGCCACGAAGAGCATCACTCTTATGGCTCAAATAACCTCTCAGGGTCCATGAATGGGTTTGGAGTTGGCCAGGCTAGTTCCATTCCTACCAAGATCGTGAAGACTAACCAGCAGGTCTACCCGCTCTACCAAGACAACCACACTGAGAGTTACCTGGTGTCATGTGACCAGGATGTGAAGACCAAACCTGGCTCTGAACCTTTCTTCGTAATCCCTCAAATGTGGCCTAAACAGCTGGTGCCTGGCATATGCAGGTAAAAAAGGTCATAATTTTCCTTCTATGCAGGGTTTGCTTGAAGAGTGACCCAACTTTGATAGGAATTAAAGGATTAGTTCACTTTAAAATGAAAATTCCCCTCAAGCCATCCTAGGTCCACTTTCTTCTTTCTGATGAACACAATCTGAGTTATATTAATAAATATCCTGACACATCCAAGCTTTATAATGGCAGTGAACAGGACCAATGAGCATGAAGCTGAAGAAAGTGCATCCATCTATCATAAACATACTCCACATGGCTCCGAGGGGTTAATAAAGGCCTTCTGAAGTGAAGCGATGCGTTTCTGTAAGAAAAATATCCATATTTAACAAGTTATAAAGTAAAATATCTAGCTTCCGCCCGAGCGCCTTCCATATCCAACTTACGAAGAAAGTGTAACGCCTCTCGCAGTTCAAAACGATTGTGCTACGCCATACGCCTTCCGTATACAAATTATGAAAATTTGAGTAAAGCTTCAGGTAATTTTCATTTTAAAGTGAACTAATCCTTTAAATAATGATAATTATTTGCCCTTTTCGCCATTACAGATTGGTAAATTATGTATATATTTACACTTAGTCTTTTCGTTTTACTCTTAACCCTGGGTGTCAATACCAGTCTAGAAAGTAGCGTCATTGATGACCGATATGCAAATGTATACATAATACTATTTAATGAAAATAAATTATATTAGACTTTTATCCAACGCACCTACAAATGATTTGTGTGTGAGTTGCACTATATTTTCTATTTAAAATATTTATTTATTTAAAATGTATGAAAACTTTGGTTTATTATCTGTTGACAAAGCTGTCAATCAGCTGAGCAAGTATGGTTATTGGTGCATATAATCTTTAAATAAATTTAAAAAATTCGTAACAATACACACTACCATTCAGAAGTCACTTATGCTCACCAAAACTGCATTTATTTGATTGAAAATACAGTAAAAACAGTAATATTGTGAAATATTTTTGCAATTCAAAATGACTGTTTTCTAATTAATATATATTGTAAAATGTAATTTATTCCTGTGATCAAAGCTGAATTTTCAGCATCATTACTCCAGTCGTCAGTGTCACATGATCCTTCCGAAATCATTCTAATATGCTGATTTGCTGCTCAAGAAACATTTCTGATTATTATCAATGTTGAAAACAGTTGTGCTGCCTAATATTTTAATGGAAATCATGATATACCTTTTTTTTTAGCTTTCTTTGATTAATAGAAAGTTCAAAAGAACAATTGATTTTTAAATAGAAATCTTGCATCACATTATAAATGTCTTTACTGCCAATTTTAATTAATTTAATGTGTCCTTGCTGAATAAAAGTATTAATTTCTTTAAAAAAAACTTTCAAGTACAAACTCATTTATTAGTTGTGTTTAATTTGATCTGGTATAAGTCACACAGTCTTACAACTTTTATAAGGCGATACATTCTGCAAAACCCTCCATGGCTCATGCAGCTGCTGCACTTTTCATGCAACGAATCGGATATGTAAAGCAAATGAGCACAACTATCATCTTTCATCTCTCCCAGCATCCCCGTGGCTTCCCTGCCCCCGCTGGAGTGGCCCCTACCGAGCCGCACCGATCAGTACGAGCTCCACATCGAGGTGCAGCCCAAACCCCACCACAGAGCCCACTATGAGACCGAAGGCAGCCGAGGGGCGGTCAAAGCCCCGACTGGAGGTCACCCTGTGGTCCAGGTGGGTGTTCATTCTGTCTTCTAGACGTGCGTGTGAAAGTATTTCCTAGTCATTATGCAGCGTGAGGTGATTTTGCCCCAGGTCAGGGCTATGAAAATGGCCATCTGCTCTTCTGTGTGCTGTCTGAGCTTTTATCCACCCTCACACAAATGAATGCACTCATTCATTAGTAGTGCATGCTAAGACGAGCATCACTTTTGCTACTGCTCCTGCTTACAGTTAAAATCTCAAATCATAATTATTTAAACATCAGCTCGTAAGTCGTCCAGCACCTTTTATGCCACATACATGAAAGAGACCTCAAATAATGTGGATTTTTAAGTCATGTGTATGGACCAGAATATCATTAGAGACTTGGTGATTCAATTAGTAACTACCTAGCAAGCACCCAGAACACCTTAGCATCAAGGCTTATTTTATTTTATTTTATTTTATTTTTTTATGTGTATTTATTTTATTTTTATTTTATGTTTATTTTATTTCATTTCTGTTTTACTTTTTAATTTAATTTTATTAATAGCATTTATTTGTATTACTTTTACATTTTTATTTTAATTATTGTACATTGATTTATTTTATTATATATTTTTATGAAATACTGTTTCCGCCACTAAAGAAAAAAAAAAAATTCTGACTTTTTTTTTCTCGCAATTGCGTGAAATAAAGTCAGAATTGCAGTTCTGAGTTCTTTTCTCACAATTGCGAGTTTTTATCACAAAATTCTGACTTTATATCTTGCAATTCTGACTTTATATCACGCAACTGACTTTATATCCTGCAAATCTGACTTTATAACTCACAGTTTTGACTTTATATTACGCAATTCTGTGAGATAAAAAGTCGCAATTACATTTTTTATTTTTTATTTCATGGCGGAAACAAGCTTTCATATATTTTTGTTACATTTTATTTTAATGTATTTATTTTAATTTAAATTTATATTATTATTTTGTATGTTTTATATTTATTGTTATTTTTCATAGTGATTTATTTTTATTTTTAGATTTTTGTCAGAGAGACTTTTTCGAGTTTTCGAGCAGGAGGTGTTACAATTTATTTTTATTTACTGCGTTTCGATTTACTTTCAGGTTGCTTAACTCTTCAGGAAGTTGTGTTTGTCTAGAGGTTTTACAGACGCAGTAATGGCAGCTGTATTCTGAAGACACATGATATTGCTCAGTTTGTTTACCACTTAAAGTTTGATGTTGCTCGGGTAACAGTTTATGTGAAAGCCCTCTTGTTGCATTTTGCTCTCTCAGTGTAAACCATTTTTAATGGTCTTGTTAGCGGAGCGGCCAGCATCCTTCCGATGTCAATGCTCTGGTAAAGATTGCAGACTGCCTTGGCAGAGCCAAAATGTTTAATGCTTTCCATTCCCTGGCGCTCGATGTGGTCAGTGCAGCCCGTCGCTGGCCAATCACGTGGCGGGGAGTTACTCAGGACTGCTCCTTCCTCTACTTTACTTTTCCGACCTCACGACTGACTCACCGCTCGCCAGCTGCCATGGCAACCAGGTTCTCAGATGGCCCATGGAAACGGCCGTGTTTACCCACTTTGTGAGGCCCAGCTCTCGTACCTGACTCACTCACCTGTGTCTCAAAGAGACGCATTTAGACGTTTCATGCAGTATTTTTGGAATTCAGCTGTCATAATCAATTAAACATTATGTTATTACTAAAAAGGTATTACTACTATTAATATTATGGTAACACTTTATTTTACATTGCCTTTGTTACCAACATTACATGTAGCCAAAATAATAAAATATTTGTTATTATATATATATATATATATATATATATATAAAATTTTATTATTTCGTTTATTTGTTTTATTACTTTTTATGCATGTTTTATTTATGTATTATGTACATAAATAAATAAATAAATTCAATTTATTTGTTTTTATTTATGAAATTTTTTATTTATTTATGCTTTATTTGTTTTATGTGTTATTTATTTTTTATTTATTTGTTTTATTTATGTATTTGCTTTATTTATTTATGCTTTATTTATTTAATTTATTTGTTTTATTTTTTATTTATATATTTATGTATTTATTTTGGGATAAAATATGACTTGGATATGTTTTGTAGTAGGTGTCGTGATATTCAGTCTTAAAAAAATATATAAAATTTTATTTGGATGCCACATTTTAAACAATTTTAATCTTAAATCTAATTGAACCCTTAGTAAGTTAGTAAGTTACTCTAAAAAAGTAATTAATGACTAGCTACTAATCTTCCACAGTGTAATTAGATTGTGTAATTACTCTCTCTAAAACTCAAACTCCATTTAATGTCATTGCTACCTAGAAGAAATAGAGATATTAAAGAGATCTAATTTATGATTCGTCTTTCTCAGATGTTGGACTATCATATTCTCTTATAAAGAGCCAATTAGAGATAAATTTACTCCACTGCTACTGTCTGCAATGCTCCAAATGCACACATTTCAACCCCCATATCTGTCGCAACATTGTTTTTTTTTACCCACTTTTGTCCATCGAATATGAATTTGTAGTATTGACACATGCCCTGCTCACTGTGCTTTTGAACTCCAGAGTAAATTTAGCTGCATCTTCATGCTCTGTGGTTTCTGCACACTTCCTTCCGATGTAGACGCATTTTTTAAGAGTGCACATCCAATTTGTTACCTGCGTTTTTGTGTCATCTGCTTTCAGTATTCACATGACTCTGCCTGTGCAATCTTGTCTTGGTGATTTGAATATTTTCACTAAATAACAAAATGAGTAACGTCGGTACGTCTTTCTCTAACATAAATTCACTTGCAAAAGAAGAGCTGAAATGTATTCATTTTGAAAGTGTCTTATGCTTTATTTATCTAATAATCTGTCGTGTGGTTTCGACATAAACTGAAGGCAGTTAGTCATTTAACAAAAGTGAGACATTCGATATCTGTCATGCCCCAAACTGTCCTTTTTTTAGTAAGAAATATATCAACAGTAAAAAAATGTGAGGTTGGGATTTTCAAGCATGTGAATTGCCATTTATGAGAGTTGCAGGTTCAATACCAAGTAAAGGTGGCTTGAAATCTTTAGTGTTTGCAGAGATCATCATTGCTTTGTCATCAAAGTACCCTTGAGCAATGCATTTATCTCTAATTGTAGGGATTGTCCCTACAATTAGTTAACCTCAAGTTGTTTCAATAGAAAAGTTAAGCTCACTAAATGATCAAGTAGCTTTTTTGCCCTCATATTATATCAAAACTGGTCTTTTTCCTGCACAAAGCCCTTTATCCTTAAATTACATTCTCTAAAATCTTTGTGAAATACATAGAGTTGAAAGGTAGTTTTGTTGTGCACCTTATCTTGCTCGTCTACAACAAAATGACAAAGCCATAGTTGTTTTTCTCATTGGACATGCCATGTTTTGCATATGAAAATGTGGCCCATTTGCCTCTGTGTCGAACAGGATTTGAAAGCCCTTCTGAATTATTAAACTTCAGTGCAGGAATTCAGACACAAACTAAGATGCATTTGTGCAATTTCACATTCATCTGCATATGCATAAACCCATTTTTAAATTTTCTGTTGCCCTTAATACTGTATGATTTCCAGAATGCCATACCTGACTCATTCAGTTTTTGGTTTGAGTTTAAGAATTTATCTTTCATGATCAATCAACAGACGCTAGCAGGACCCAGGCCAGAAAACTTTGCCACAGTTAGAGCTTGTGAGTGACTCATGGGTTTCCTGTAGAGTTTGAGGAGATGAATCGGTGAAGGAAAGATGTTTGCAGACAGCACACGCCCTTCTGGCTCCAGGTCAAGGTTTCTGGAGATGCTAATGTTTCCAGCAGATCTGTGCTTCCCAAACAGGAGAGCAGACCTTCAGCCGCACTATTCACTATTTATAAACGCTGTGTTATTCATCTAAATAATTATATTATTGGCCATAAGAGACTTCTTTCAAGAACATTTAAAGGATTAGTTCACTTCAGAAATAAAGTTTCCTGATAATTTACTCACGTCCATGTCATCCAAGATGTTTGTGTCTTTCTTTCTTCAGCTGAAAAGAAATTGCGGTTTTTAAGGAAAACATTCCAGGATTTTTCTCCATATAGTGGACTTCAACAGGGACCAACGGGTTGAAGGTCTAAATTGCAGTTTCAGTGCAGCTTCAAAGAGCTCTACACGATCCCAGCCGAGGAATAAGGGTCTTATCTAGTGAAACGATCGGTCATTTTAGAAAAAAAATAAAAGTTTATATACTTTTTAACCACAAAAGCTCTGCGATGCGGCATGCATTACGTAATCACGTTGGAAAGGTCACGTGTGCAGTTATTTGCTAGATAAGACCCTTATTCCTCGTCTGGGATTGTGTAGAGCCCTTTGAAGCTGCACTGAAACTGCAATTTGGACCTTCAACCTGTTGGTCCCCATTGAAGTCCACTATATGGAGAAAAATCCTGGAATGTTTTCCTCAAAAACCTTCATTTCTTTTCGACTGAAGAAAGAAAGACATAAACATCTTGGATGACATGGGGGTGAGTAAATTATCAGGAAATTTTAATTCTGAAGTGAACTAATCCTTTTGAACGGTAGTGTGCACTATATAAGCTAATAAAATGTGCCTTTTTGCACTTTTCTTCGTGCAGTTACGTGGATACAGGGGCAAGGAGCCGCTTGGTTTGCAGATCTTTATTGGCACGGCAGACGAGCGAATCCTGAAGCCTCACGCTTTCTATCAGGTCCATCGCATTACCGGCAAAACCGTCACCACCACCAGCTACGAGAAGATAATCAACAGCACCAAAGTCTTGGAAATTCCTCTTGAACCAAAGAATAATATGAAAGCAATGTGAGTACACAAGATGGTTCTTTCAGATATATGCATTTATCATGATGGTATCCACTTTTTTGGGGTTTAAAATGTGCATAGTAGAAATTGCTTTTTAATTCTTCTCAGAATTGATTGTGCCGGGATTCTCAAGCTTCGGAATGCAGACATCGAGCTGCGGAAAGGGGAGACGGACATTGGGCGTAAAAACACGCGAGTTCGACTGGTATTCCGTGTTCATATTCCCCAGCAAGGAGGCCAACATGTGTCTTTACAAGTTGCTTCGCATCCCATTGAATGCTGTGAGTAAAATTAGACTTAAAGGAGACCGATTATGCCCTTTTACAGAGTATTGATTTTGTTTTTGGGGTCTTAGAATACATTTTAATGCTTGATTTAAAAAAAACTAGTGCTGTCAATCGATTAAAAAATTAATCGCATATTTTTCTGTAAAACATTGAAGTTTTTAATATTTTATATTGTAATAATTTCACAGTTACTCTCTAAATTGATGTAGAAAGAATATTTGTTTAATGGCATCTTTTTATGAATGAAGGCCAGTATCACTGATACTAATACTGATAACTGACGTGAAAAAAAAAAAAAAAAAATAATAATAATAATAATTATAGACACTCAACATTACAGTATAACTAAAAGCTATCAATTTCAACATTCATTAGGCTTTAAAAAAATAACAACTTTTGATTTAAGTGAACTTAAAACAATCTTCACATAAACCCATTATAATGTCATATTTACTTGTGGCCTTCAGCTGTGTAACAGGTAGGAAATATACAGAAATTGAATAAAGTTATTAAACACTTTACAGTCTTCACTGCATAAATTATAAATTAAATATAGACTAATCCTTATTAAAGCTATAATTTTCTTTGTTACCTTTGTTCTTTGATAAACATTAATGACAGCAACTGGTTTATTAGGCTGCTGTCACTTTAAGAGCTGCCGCTGCTGAACATGATGCTAACATTTGACTCTAATTAACACATTTAAGACTACTCTTATGAGGATACTAGTCAAAACAGGCATTTTGGCATAATTCTGTATGGCGTTTGTTCAAGCACGAAAGAGAACTCAATACTGGCATGTGTTTCTTGTTTGTCTTGTGACGCTTGAACAGTTTAAAAGCGTTTGCGTGAATAAGAGCGTGATCATATAATGTAACGCTAGCCAAATTATGACCGAAAAAACGTATGCTGCCTTAAATATTTTTAACGTTAAACTGAAAAAATTAATCACATGCGTTAATGCGTTAATTTTGACAGCCCTAAATTCACAGATTTTCCCCCCATGTTTAGTTCCGGTCTCTTTGTAGCCCCTCCTTCTGAAAAGCACAATGTGCTCTGATTGGTCGGCTGTATCAGTGTGTTGTGATTTGTCAAGCGCTTTGAGCGTGTTTGGGAAATGTCCCGCCTCTTACCATAACCGCGAGTTTCAACACACTACTAATTAACTCAACCAGGCCCCGCCCCTTTATTTTGCGTATGCCTTGGGCGGGAATTTTTTAAATGACGAATATCGTGATGCGTTCGTTCCCGGAAGAAAACTCAAGACTACAATGGAGGCGTTTCAGGGAGTTCAGAAACAGTGACACTGATATGGAGAATAACTCCCTTTGAAGTGACTTTGTGTTTTGTAACTTTGCAGACCTTTTTTTATGCTTAAAGAGCAACATTACATACTAAAGAAATGTAAAAATGTAAAAAAGCATAATAGGACCCCTTAAAGTAAAAATGTAGCTGGTGGAGTGTACTTAAAATCAACATGAAATAAAAATTGACCTTATTTACTTTCTTCATTTCTTTCTCGATGGCTTAAACCTAACATTTTTGGCGACTGAATGTTGTAATATCTGTTTAGGTTCAAGTATATGTGAATATTTGCCATGCTCTTATCAGATATCAGGTGGCTTTGTCTTGCATGTAATTTTGCCTCTCTGTCTGGTTGCACTGCTTCCTTCTCAGTTAGGTTTCATTTGATGCAAACCAGGGTTAACGGACCAAAAGAGGAATGAATTTAAAATGATCCTGATAAACTCCCCAACCCCCTATTTCTGTATTAGGAAGTTAAATCTATCATTGCTGTATTTACCGACATATCTCACCCTCTTCTCAGGTAGCGTACGCTTCAGATTACAGCGTGCCACACATCTATCCAAAGGTCACTCGTATTTGTCTTAATCACAGTTGCTGTAGCGGATATTAAATCACAGATAAGTTTGATGAGTTCATGTCCTTGATATCGTGATGACAGACTCGATCGTCTTGTAAAACAGGATTTAATACTCCTTCAGCCTAGAGTAAATAAAGAGGGCTTTTAATATGCTGGATCATCCTGCCTTTTTGTTTACATGGCTTAATGTCAATTTGACTGAAGCAAATTCACCTAATTTTCCTAGTTAAAAGCCTCTTAATTCCAATGCAAATAAAAATTGCATGAATTTCTGGAGCTAATTTATGATATCTTCATAATCTGTTGTATGACTTGCATGCAAAAATCATAGTTTAGGATTATTTATTATTAATTGTTGCTTGAATCATTTAGTAGGCAACTTAAATGTTAAGTGACTTTTTGGGAAACATTTTATTGGTCATTTAGCTGACAGTTTTTCATCTAAAGTGACTTATTGATTGCAGAATCAATAAGTCATGGAGCAAGCTGGGGTTAAGTGGTTCGCTCAAGGGGACAATTGCAATAGGACGTCTCAGTAACTCTTCACTTCATGGGCCACTCTTAATAGGGTTCAAACCTGTGACACTTAATTCAATCTAAACGTCTACATTCTCTATTTCTCCCTGTTTGTCTCTATAGCCCAGAGGTCTGCCCACGAGCTGCCCATGGTAGAAAAGCAGGACATGGATGCTTGTTCGGTTCTTGGAGGCCAGCAGATGATTCTCACCGGCCAGAACTTCAGCGCAGATTCGAAGGTGATCTTCATGGAGAAGACTCATGGTAAGTGCTGAAAGATTGATGTTTTGCCCTAGTGTATTTGTACATTTTTCACATTTTCTGTGTAGTTATAATTTTTGTAAATTCCTTCCTTCTCTATTTCCTTCCTGTGTTCACATATTATGTATAGAAACAGGAAGTTACGGCTGAATATACTGAATGTTTGTTTTTTGTTACTTGTATGTTATTTTTATAGGCGTTGAAGAAATAAGGTCATTTTAATTATGCTAATGCCTTTTTTTAGTACGTACTGCTGGCATTGTACTTCACTATTTCTGCAGTATCTATATATTCTGATTATTTTAATTTTTTTAATTATTTTAAATTTAATTTTAATGTTACTAGGCAACACACACACACACACACACACACATATATATATGATCAGAAGTGAATAATGTGAATTATGTGCTAATTTTATGCGTAATACTGTCTTAAAGGATTAGTTCACTTCAGAATTAAAATTTTCTGATAATTTACTCACCGCCATATCATCCAAGATGTTTATGTCTTTCTTTCTTCAGTCAAAAAGAAATGAAGGTTTTTGAGGGAAAACATTCCAGCATTTTTCTCCATATAGTGGACTTCATTGGTGTTCAACGGGTTGAAAGTCCAAATGTCAGTTTCAGTGCAGCTTCAAAGGGCTCTACACGATCCCAGACGAGGAATAAGAGTCTTATCTAGCGAAATGATCAGTCATTTTCTAAAAAAAAATAAAAAGTTATATACTTTTTAACAACAAATGCTCGTCTTGCACTGCTCTGCGATCTGCCACACACTATGTTGGAAAGGTCATGCGTGACAGAGGCGGAAGTACCGCAGTAGGGCGAAAAACTCCATCTCATTTTCTCCTCCAACTTCAAAATCGTCCTGCATCGTTATTTTACCTTTTTTTGTAAAGGCCGTTTGACTTAGTCTTATCACGTTCGCTTTGTAAACACTTGCTCAGTACTTCTGCCTACGTCACGTGTGACCTTTCTAACGTGATTACGTCATGCGTGGCGCATCGCAGGGCTAGTGCCAGACGAACATTTGTGGTTAAAAAGTATACCATTTTTATTTTATTTTTTGAAAATGACCGATCGTTTTGCTAGATAAGACCCTTATTCCTCGTCTGGGATCGTGTAGAGCTCTTTGAAGCTGCACTGAAACTGACATTTGGACTTTCAACCCGTTGGTAACCAGTGAAATCCATTATATGGAGAAAAATCCTGGAATGTTTTCCTCAAAAACCTTCATTTCTTTTCGACTGAAGAAAGAAAGACATAAACATCTTGGATGGCGTGGTGGTGAGTAAATCATCAGGAAATTTTAATTCTGAAATGAACTAATCCTTTAACTAAAAGTGTTTCAAATCAGCCAATAATTTTCAGTTAAAATATATGGGGAGGTTTTTTTTATTTTTTTATTTTTATTGAACAAAAACTTGTATTTACCTGCAAAAAGAAAGACTGTTTGTCAATGTTTGGGAGTACACTAGCATATAGATGACCTTAAAGCTAACAAAAAGTCCAAAGGACAATGTTTTTAATATCAGGCCTCGACATTTTCTTTCCATGCTAAACATTTTTTGTTTTCATCTCTACTATTGCTTTTATATGGAACCTGTTTTTGTGTTTATTGTTTGTTTTATGTGAGTCACAATGAGAGGCTAACTACGCCAGCAATTTACCATCAACAATTTGCATTATTTTGGATATAAGAGGCAGAGCTTCACTGTCCTTTCTTTGTTATTGTTTCAGTGTGCGGGTGGAGCTTTTGTTGAAGAGTGTGTCGCATTTGTGTTCACTGACAAACATGTAGTTGTTTTTTTTTGTCTGGCATATTTGATCAAACATTATGCATAAAGGACTAAAAGCATAACATGAAATGGCTGTTTTTTCATTCTGCTTCCGTATTCATAAGTCATTGTTTTATCTGAAACTATCAGAATAAAGTAGTTGAACTAAACAGCTGATAAAACTACGTAATTGCAGACACACACACAAACTCATCAGTGAACTTTATGAATGACAGTGGACTGCAAACGGCCATTAGGCTTTCATTTGAATTGTGACCTTTTCTAATCTGTTTCTCTCACATTTGCATGAAGTTTCAGATTTCTGATCTGAATACAGTGTCAGCTTTATGTACAAACAGTACAGCGACTCATCTATGTGGATTCTTACCAGGTTACAGTTTCACTGTCATTATCAGATCGATTCAATGTCTTTCTCTATTTTCATTATTATTGTTACTTATCGTCTACATTAAATTTCACATGAATTTAAAATGGGAGTTTTTTGGCTTTCAAGTTCATGTCTTTGAGGCTGTCAATATGCTAGTGTACTCTTAAAAGTTGACAAAACAAGCAGATATAAGCATTTAAAATATAAAGTTTCTCTTCTTGTGAAATGAACCAACAGTAACGATTAGGGATGCGCAATAGGATTTTTTTGGCCGATACAGATTTTAACATACAACTATTGTCCGATACCGATATTTGTCCTTTGCTCTCTTACTTGAACTTTTGTCATTAAAATAGATTAAATTAGCAAATTTCAAAAAAGCATGCATTAAGTAATACTAGCTAGTTTATTGCTGCATCATCAAATAACAGCAAGTTTATTAGGCTGCTGTCACTTTAAGAGCTGCACGGATCCAATATACTGTTACACAAGCATTTTATTTCTCAGCTGTTTACGTTAATTTAAGACATAACAGAGTATGTTTACAAGGCTACTCACCAAAATGGGCTTTTTGATATAATTTTGTGTGAATTAGAAGAAGTGAAAGAGAACTCAAAATCAGTATTTGTGCGCTTTGGATGTGTGCGCACACAAAACTTCTCACACACTTTGTAGAATTGAGTTCTCTTTCGTGCCGCCTTGTGCTTTAAACTTTAGTGAAGGTAAAGCACTGGCCTGATCAGGACAGTGAGAGTTCCTTTATTTGTCCCGAGCATCATTCTTGCTGGTAGTCCTTATTTCGTTGTGTTTTAGCAAGTATTTAATTACCCAGAGAAAAGCATTGAATTATGCAACAGGCATTATACAGCTCAGTGCCTTTACGCAGTTACAGTAATTAATAAACCATCGGTTTGTTATATCGTCCTTTTTCATGCTGTAGCCGATATGCCGATGGTTTTAAATTGATCAAAAATCGTCCGATAAATATCGGCGACCGACACATCAGTGCATCTCTAGGAACGTATACAATGAGCACGTTTACACGCATACCAGTAAGCTGATAACTCACAAATATCAGCTTATTGAAATAACCAGTTTTCCCCATTTACATGCAAACCAGTAAACTGACAACGCAAATAAACCGTGTTTACATGACTTTATTAATAAATCGGTTATTTCCCTGTAGTGATGTCAATTCAATTCAATTCAAATGTGGTTCTGGTGACGTGTGAAATTAATGTGGAGGGCAAGAATTGAAAATTAGAATGGAAGAGATGGAGAAAAGTCCGTACTGTGCTGGTTTAGAAAGGTATGAATGGAAAATCACAACATATGTTGCACATGATCCTTATGTTATGAAGAGGAGCGATTTTTCTACTGAATTAAAAGACTTTCCTGCCATCGTGGCGGTAGATATAGAGAATGTGAAGCTGCCGTCACGCCTTGTTCAGTTCTAGTCTGGTTTGTTTATATCGCGCTGATTTCAGTATCAGCAGATGCAAAATGCTATTAAAGACGACAACTTTTAAAGTTAAAAAAATGATGAAAGTTATGTAAACGATGAAAGCTCCTTGTGGTTTCTCAGTTTGATTGATTTAAGCAACCATAAACAACGCAAAACATAGGAATTTTGAGTTTGTGATAGCGATTCCTATATAGAAAAATCACTGCTTGCCTTCCAGCTGCATTCCGCGCCACAGTAATGACGTCATGTGCAAACAACCTATTCCATATGTTATGTCAGTTGTGATGTTAAATAAAGCTTGCAACATGTCACCGAGAAACTTACAATTCAATAAGCCGACAGAAAGCAGGTTAATGCGTTTACATGCCGCGCAAAATCAGATTATGAGGCAAAAAACTACCTGTTCCAACCGGTTTATGCTTAAGCTGTTTATGACCTTACTCTGATAAAAGAAAACGGATTACCACGTTTACATGACCACGTTGGCTTATTAAGCATAATCGGCTTAAGAACGTGCATGTAAATGCACTAAATTTCTGTCCAATAAAATGATTTCTAGAATCTGCAGTAGCAAATCAAATTCAACACTGCCATAGCTCTACAAATGCATCCCAACTGTTCATACTGTATCCCAAATGTATCCCAACTGTTCAAACGTGCATACCTATAGACTAAACACGTAAATGAACAGCAAGACTGCATTAAAAGTCTTCTGTTTTCAGTTAAAAAGGTGTCATTTAAGCGGCCCCCAAGTTAATATTTAACGATTTTTACAACGGATTCAATCAAAATCTTACTTTAGCTCGATAATAACTATTTCCTAGAGCTGCTGTAAAGCCAAAATAATCTCTGTCCATTAATTTTCCTATCATCACTGTGAAGCTGCTTTGAAACAATCTGTATTGTAAAAAGCGCTATATAAATGAAGATGACTTGACTTTAATGTATGTTAACCATTCCCCATCTGTTTACAAAAAAACTCGTTTATCCATTCATTTCCATCAATAACAGAATAATTTTTAATAACAATTTTTATGTATATATATATATATGTTCCTGGTCTTATTGTTTTATCGGTACATGAAAATGCATAAAATCTTGTTGTAACATTTCCTTGCTCAGTTTCCAATTAGTTTCATACTACACTACTATACATACTACACATTTTTTTTTTTTTTTTTTTTTTCCAGTTTTTACAGTGTTTACTCACTGAATATCCTGTTGCGTTTGGGAAATGCATCACATTATGAAAGTAAAATTCTATATTGATTTAAATCAGATCTTGATGTCCTTAAAGACTAGAAAGTCAACAGACTTACAAGAAGTGAGTTTAGTGTGTCATATGTGTCTTTAGAGGTTGTTGTGGTGTTGGTGGAGAGCCTTTTGCCTGCAGGTGTCATTGTTATGGCACTCCCACACACTGTGCTCTTTCATGCATGCTAAGCGGCAGATGGATTGTGTGTGTGTGCTATGACTACTTGCTCTTATTGATGCCGTTTTTTGCCTCGGACAGGTGGCACTCGGCAGTTTTGCTTGCAAATAAAATCCAGTCACAGCTGTGTGATTAGAAAGTGCTCCTTCAACCTTCAAAGTTCCCGTTGCTGTTTTTTTTTTTTTTACTTTGTTTTTTTTTCCACCCATTGTGTTCACATTTGCTTCTCTACTGCTGTTTATATTCTGTTTTATTGATGTACGCAATGTGTCGTCTAGGTTTTGTTTGTTTTGGTAGAATGCAAAGTTCTGTTTATTGATCTATTAGGTGTGCTTGCCTGGTTGAGGCTAATGTGTTTAGTCTATCAGAAAAGAGCTGTGACTCATCAAGTGATCTTTTAGGTAACTTTTAGATTTTTTTTCTTTTTCTTTTTCCTTTTTTTTCTTTTTGTCTAACCCCCTCTTTCTCAGTAACTAACCCTTTTTCTAAATATACAGTGTGCTCACAAGCAAAGTATTTGAACACTTAAAGGTCGTATGTGTAATTGTTTTAATGGTAAAGGGTTAGTTCACCCAAAAATGACAATTATGTCATTTATTACTCACCCTCATGTCATTCTACCCCTGTAAGACCTTTGTTCATCTTCAGAACACAAATTAAGATATTTTTTATGAAATCTGATGTCTCAGTGAGGCCTCTATTGCCAGAAAAATAATTAACATTTTCAAATGCCCATAAAGCTACTAAAGACATATTTAAAACAGTTCATGTGACTACAGTGCTTCAACCTTAATATTATAAAGCGACGAGAATAATTTTTGTGCGCCAAAAAAACCCAAAATAACAACTTTTCAACAATATCTAGTGATGGCCGATTTCAAAACACTGCTTCATGAAGCTTCAAAGCTTTACAAATCTTTTGTTTCGAATCAGTGGTTCGGAGCGCCAAAGTCACATGATTTCAGTAAACGAGGTTTTGTTACATCATAAGTGTTTCGAAATTTCAGTAGTTTACGTGACCTTGGCAGTTTGATACGCGATCTGAACCAATGATTCGAAACAAAAGATTCGTAAAGCTTCGAAGCTTCATGAAGCAGTGTTTTGAAATCATCACTAGATATTGTTAAAGTCGTTATTTTGTTTTTTTTGGCGCACAGAAAGTATTCTTGTCACTTCATAACATTAAGGTTGAACCACTGTAGTCACATGAACTGTTTTAAATATGTCTTTAGTAGCTTTCTGAGCATCTGAAAGTCCAAATTATCTTGCTGGCAATGGAGGCCTCACTGAGCCATCAGATTTCATCAAAAATATCTTAATTTGTGTTCTGAAGATGAAAGAAGGTCCTACGGGTGTGGAACGACATGAGGGTGAGTAATTAATGACAGAATTTTCATTTTTGGGTTTTGAATGAAATGAGAGTGAGTGAATTATCATATATAGTTTTCAATATCCCTCCTATGTTTATTTTAATCTGTTTGGCTGACTAATTGAAGACAGAGGAGTGTTCAGTAAAACCCATTGGCAGTGTTCAAAATAGCATACTATCTTACTATTAACATTAAAGGCACAATATGTAAGATTTTTGGATTAAAATATCCAAAAACCACTAGAACAGTGTTATATATTTTGCTGACTTTTGTACTTGCGTTATCCCAAATGTTTCCAAGAACGTTTAAATCCAGAGAAATAAGCAATTTTAACCAGGACACGGACCTTGTCTGTGCATCGCCTATCAATGACATCATACCTATGTTACCCTCGATTTCAAGTTTTATTTTGTAGAAACCATGGAAACACCAAAGACGCTTTAATATATTATGTGTTTTATTAGACAGGTGAGCAACTGTTTGGATACATTAATCGACAGATATCTAATCATGTTATATAGCTCAACACAGTAAGTCTTATTGTTTTAAATCTCGTTTTCTTGATTTACAGCAAGTATCATGTTTTACCATGCCTAATATCGATCTAGCTTACTGCAGTGTGCCTCATAGCAGCCGCTGAGCGAATGCACAGAGTAGCATTATAACAACTTTCAACACTCAAATGTATCTAATATGATAAACAGCGCTGCTTCACCCCACATATGCTTGACCGGAAGAAGTGGAAGCGGCAACTGTGGCATAATAAAAGCTCCACTGCTCTCGAGCCATGTGTCGCACTCGTCTCTCATTAGCAGTCGTTCCAGCGGCCTCGTTCAGCTCTCACAGCACTCGGCCTTGCTCGGATTCATACTACACTAACGTTAATAATCTCGTCCATGAAAATGATTTTTGCCCATCCCGATTCTTTTCCACCGGCTGTAAGGTGAAGACGACATCTCCCATGATTCCGCGCTCAGTCTCGCCGTCATCAAGCTACGCCTTTGTTTTGAATAAGCGACCTCTAGTGGTGAAAATTTACATATTGTGCCTCTAAAACAGTGCAGCAAGAATATTAGGCTGCTGTCACTTTGAGCTATTTTTGCGCTGCATATAATCTGCATATTATATTTATTTATGTATTATTATTTTATAATCTCTAGTTATTAAACATATTTTTTTCTGGACTGTCCGGCTTTTAATTTTACTATGATTTTAATCTAATTTTTTTTTTTTAATTTTATTTATTTAAAAAATTATTTAGCTATTATTTTTGCTATTCTGTTATGCCACTGCTGCAGAAATGACACACTTCCTCTTTGCATTAGATAACAATGTCAAACCAGAAAGGTATTACAAGCACACTTTTTCAATTAAAACATTTATATAAAAAATCTGTTAGGCTTTGAATTATAACAATATTCAAAATGAAAAATATTCCTATGATTGTGAAATCCCTCTGAAATGGGAGACAGCTGTCTTTGGCTGGAGTTTAGCTGGCTCTTGCTGATTTTGCTCTGTATGCCGAGCTGGGCTTCCACTCTCAAAGCTTCTAAGGCTAATTATAAGAAAAAGTAAAAAACAATCCCATGGGATCCTGAACAAGGAGCTTTGGAACAAACCGCAAACAAACAGAACGGCCAAGGAAGAAGCACTCATCACCTGTCGCGGGTGAAACGGAGCAGTTTGATCATAAAGCAGTCTTAAGACGTTGTCCTGGCAGTGCGTGTGGAATCCCCCTTATAGTGCTGACTCATTTGAGCCACACGTCTCTCATTTTGCAGCCCAACGAGGGGTTTCCCACATGCTGCTGCTGTGATACAGAGCAAAATCGTTCCTGGTTTAATGACTAATTTAGTAGGAATGATATTTTCTGTTCTGGTTTAAAGATATATTTTGCTATGTGTTGTTTACTTGTATTACTATGGTTTTGGGAGTTGTGTATAAATTCAAACATGGAAGACAGAATTACATAACAGACAGCTGTTATGTAAAGATGCTTGGGATTAGGAACGCACAATTCAGATCATTTGGTCTTAGATAAAGTTGGTGAGAGAGGTTTGACTTCATACTGCAAACTCAAAACACACTACATGCTCAGATTGGCAGTCATGAGGTCAGCAGTGTCTGAGGAAGTGGTTTTGGGATATAACTGTGGGTAGAAATGGGTAGAAATTTGATTGACTTGTGCCACACTTGCTCTAACAGTGTGGGAACCAGTCTGTAGGCGAGGAATTATGTAAGTACCCAATGACCTATGGATATGACAGATGAACCCACAACTCATCACCCACTTTACCTGTCAAAACAGAGTTGAGTCATTATGAACAAAGGGAAGAAGTAGTGTGTGCCAGTGAGAACGGTTGCCCAATTCTGTATTTCCCCAAACAACTGAGGGAAGAACTTTGACTTAACGCATGAGTGTGATGCAAGACGGTTTGTCTAAAAAATTATATATAATTATGTGCCGAAACCGAAAATTCTGGATGCACTTGGCTGAAAACCAAAACCAAAAATGCTTTTTAAAAATTATTTCTTATTTTAAATTAGCTTCTTTCTTTTTCTTTTTTTTTGTATAATTGTGTTAGTATTAGACTTTTTAATTAAATGTAATCATTTTAATGATACTGAATTTAAAAAAATACAAGCCAATAAAATAAAATAACCACACTTTTATTGAAAGTAACACACTAAAATTGCAACACACTAAAATTTTCAGCAGCCGAAATTTCGGTGCATCCTTAATATATAAATTTAAGTATGAATGTGAGTGTGTGTGTGTGTATGTATGTATATATGTACATATGTATATATAAAATTAAGCAACAAAGATGAAACACTCTTCTGGTAGTCTTAAATTAGCCATTAAGAAACCCCACATCAATTATTTACTGAAATGAGAGCTTTGGTATGGGGATTACATAATGGCTATGCAGTTAAACTTACTTAACTAATCTCAACTTCAGTTAGGCAACCCAAATTTAATTAACAAACTTTATTTCATCTATCTATTTCCAGATGGACAGCAAATTTGGGAATTGGAAGCCACAGTTGACAAAGACAAAAGTCAGACAGTAAGTCCAGTGCCTGCATTACATAACTTACTGTACTTCCTGAAGGTCTATATTCAGTCCTCTTCTTGTAATCGGTCTATAGATACAGCAATAAAACTATTCTCTCATTCACAGAGCATGCTGTTCATTGAGGTGCCTCCATATAGAGACCCATCCATTTGCCATCCTGCCAAAGTCAACTTCTACGTAATAAATGGGAAACGGAAGCGCAGTCAGCCTCAGCATTTCACCTACACGCCTCTACCAGGTGAGTGAAGTATTTTTGCTCCTCTACCTGTATGTCTAGTAGGGGTAATATTTGATACTGTACCTTTAAGATTTTTCCTCAGTTTGCATATAGTATATCGAGTATTATTACTTATAATATATTTTCCATTTTCTCATTTTACTTCCCCAGTTCCGTCTATTAAGACAGAGCCGGTGGATGAATATGAATCTGGTCGGATGGGTTATTCCATGTCACAAATGCTGGGGGTGTCTCCCCAGCCGTACTATAACCCTCGGGGGGTCATCAGCCCAGATAGTGGCCTAGTGCCTGGCCTCGTCCCCTGTCAGCAGGCCCGCCTAGGTGTCTCCCCTCCGGACCACCGATTTCAGCAGCAGAGCCAAGCCATAATGTACTCCCGTCCTGGAAAAAGCTTGTCAAGCAGTCCTATTTACTCTCAGACGGGAGCTGCTATGATGCCAGACTCCCATCGTTCAGTTCTGGTCCACACGGGTTCCCCAGCCCAGTCCTCTCACCTGGGTGGCCAACATCCCTCTAACCAGCATTCCTCAATCATCCAGTTCTCTCCCACCAACCACCACATGCTCAGAGGAGGAGATCCCCCTGCGCCACCACCCCCAGAACATCAGCACATCATTTATTGCGAGGGCTATAACCAGCATGGTCCCCAAGCTACAGGGGCCAACCGTTCACCAGCACCAGCCCAGGCACCGCAGCACCCTCAGAATTACCCTACAGTCATCCAGCAGCAGCCCTTCCTCCAGAGAGTGGCCAAAGACAGGTCACCTCCTGTCCAAGTAGAGCCACAGAGATGTTCCTCCGCAGAAGAACAGAGAACCAGTGTTCCTGGACGAGTCACAGTCAAGCAGGAGAACTTGGATCAGGCCTACCTTGATGATGGTGAGCTGCAGTTTGACCTGTTCTAATGGTTAGGCATTCGTAAGTGTGTCAAAATGTAGTTTAAAGGGTTAGTTCACTCAAAAATGAAAATTATCCCATAATTTACTCACCCTCAAGCCATCCTAGGCTCTTCCAAGCTTTATAATGGGAGTGAATGGTACCATTTTTTTTTTTTTTTTTTTTTTTTGAAGCCCAAAAAAGTTCATCCATCCATCATAAAAATAACCCATACGGCTCCAGGGGGTTAATAGAGGCCGTCTAAAGCGAAGCGATGTGTTTTTGTAAGAAAAATATCCATATTTATAACTTCTAGACTTTATAAAGTCTAGTTCCGGTCAAAGAGTGACCTCTGGCCCGACGCATGACGTATTGACGAGCACGGAAGCACAGAGGATAGAGCAAAACAAAACACCGGTCGCGAATTAGAAGTCGAAAAAGAGTATTTTCAAAGAGAAATGTCGTTTGTTGCCCAGCCTTATTTGTTTGCGTGAGATGTCTACTCTCACCACTTATAAAGTTATAATTATGGATATTTTTCTTACAAAAACCCATCTCTTCGCTTTTATTAAGGCCTTTATTAACCCCCTGGACCCGTATGGATTACTTTTATGATGGATGTATGCACTTTTTTGGGCTTCAAAAATGGTACCTTTAACTCCCATTATAAAGCTTGGAAGAGCAAGTATATTTTGTAATATAACTCAGATTGTGTTCGTCTGAAAGAAGAAAGTCATATACACCTAGGTTGGCTTAAGGGTGAGTAAATTATTTTAGTATTTTATTATTTTCGGGTGAACTCTCTCTTTAAGACTTTTCTTTACTGTTTTAAGCATTCTTGTTGGAAAACGTTAAAAAAAAAAGCTTCTTACACTTTGTGTCATCTACACTGTGGCTCAAAAGTATCTATCAATGCATATGAATATGAAGTGACACATAATTTCAGATTGCCCGTAAAAATACGTGACTGTAGGAATGTGCCAAATGTAGTGAAGAGTCACTCAGTCACATTCTTTGACTGACAACGTGTTAATGTACCATTAGAAATGTCCCCAAGCACATTTTTTTCTGCTTTCAGACAATAGCAGGAAGAGTGGTTGTCAAGTCTGTCTATTGTCTTGTCTTGTCTTAAAATTTTGGGTTTTTTTCTCACACCTATGACCCAAGGACAACGAGAAACCAGAAATGTTGTGTATTATATAAAGTGGAATGAATGAAAGATCTAGTTTGTACCCCTGGCTTTGGAGTATATACTTTCCATTACTCAGGAAGAGTGAAGCCGTAATGAATTAGCCAGAATGAATTAGATGGATACACGTTTCCTTGCACACACACACCCCCTCTGTTTTGTTTTTCAATTGTGTCAAAAATACCATAGTCGAGTTTTAATGACTTTGATAATGGCCAAACCACGAAGCGGCAGAATACTGGCAGGGTAAGGCGTAAGATTCCAGTGTCACTTCTGTAAGGCAGTTTGGGAATTCAAGGGGTCAGTGTTTCTCTTGTGGTTTATTATTTTGCATGCAGGGGGTTCTTTATGCCCTGTATCTGACAAGGAAATGGGTGCTTTTTTGACCTTGCAAATAAAAAAAGGAAAAGAAAACCAAGCAGCTCCAAAACTTCTTGGACATGTTGACAGTGTTATGATTCACAAAACAAGTGCCATGGCAACCCATTGTCAAACAGTGGAATGGGCTGCCTGGGAGAGCTGGGGAAAGCCTCTTTGTTTGTTATACTTGGCCAGGGCTTCCCCTTGGCCCCATGCCCCCCAATACTGTGGGGGGAACCCACGAGAGGATTCGCTTTTTTTCCACAGGTCACACTCTTGCCAATATGGAGCACAGAACTCTTATTTGCAGCTGCTGCACTTATCCAGAAAGGCAGCCTGATCTGAACAAGATAGTGATGGGTGGGAGTCCGCAGGAAAGGGAAAGGGCCATGTTGGATGGAAAAACTGAAGCGGATGGGACCGGGAGCCAAAGATGGAATTTCTTCTACATAGTCTAATAGGGTTTCCCTGAGTAAACAGCAACACCACAACTGTAGACATGTTAATAGAGAGTTACTATGAGATTCCCCGGACCTAGAACCTTTGATGTTTCCATAAAAAGATGCTGGTTTAGGACCTTTCTGTTGAATCCCTGTAGCCCCCCTTTTTAAGTACAAGAATTTCTGGTAGCCCCATTAGAGTTTAACACCGCTCTGGTAAACTCATAAAGCTGCTAGTGAATTCCCTCATTAAGGCCCCTTAAAGCAAGACAGAAAATGCTGAGATTTGTAAACGGGGACTAACTGTGGCCACACACAACACACTTTGCTTGCGACAATTTTGGACTGGAGTGGTAAAGTGACTAAAGTTCAATTATGGTAACAAGGAGGTGGTTACTACTTTACCACTCTGACTCAAAATTGTTGCAAACATAGTCTGTTCAGTTAGGCCACAGTTATTCACTGAGGTTGCAGAATCCTGCAAGGTGTAAGGCAAGGGTTTTTGCCATTGTACCCATGAGCAAGACATTTACCAATGTCTTTTTAACCCTGCAACATGTCGCTTTACCGTAGTGAATGTAGCTGGATGGCCTTATTATAAATCGATCGTTTTGGTTAAAGGGTTAGTTTAACCAAAAATGAAATTTCTGTCATTAATTTCTCACCCTCTTGTCACTCCACACTACGCAAGACCTTTGTTCATCTTTGGAACACAAATTAAGATATTTTTGATGAAATCCAAGAGGTTTTTTTATCCCCATAGAAAGCAACGTTATTAACACATTCAAGGTCCAGAAAAGTAGTGAAGACATTGTTAAAATAGTCAACATGACTACAGTGGTTCAACCTTAATGTTATAAAAGAAATCGTTGAATAAAGTCGTTATTTGTTTTGTTTTTGCTCACAAAAAATATTCTCGTTGCTTCATAACATTAAGGTTGAACCACTGTAGTCACATGGACTATTTTAACCATGTCTTTACTACTTTTCCTGAACTTGAATGTGGTAATTACGTTGCTTTCTATGGGGGGTAAAAAAAATCTCCTGGATTTCATCAAAAATATCTTAATTTGTGTTCCGAAGATGAACGAAGGTCTTACGGGTGTGGAACGACATGAGGGTGAGGACATAATGACAGAAATTTCATTTTTGGGTGAACTAACCCTTTAAGCTAGTTAAGAAGCCTGATGGCTCCATGTTTTACTTTGAAGAAGTGATGCTGCTAGTAACCCAAGAGCAGATGGGGTGCAGTCAAAGTCCAGGTCACTGAGAGCAGGAAGGATGACGACCACAAAAAGTCCCGGTTGCTTCTACTTGCAGAGGTGTCAAGGTGTAGAGATCCACCCACTAACATCTCATCGTTTGATGTCCTCCAAGACCTTCACACACAGCCGGTTGTCATATGACTCATGCAGATGTGTCTATCTCACTCAGAATTTCGATGGTGGCTTTTGAAGGGGGTATCAGGGTTTCTGTGGTTGGCTTTCTGTAAAGAAACTGTACCTTCATCCATTTCATTATGAACATGCATGTTTTGCATTTTTTTCTATAGCAAGAAAGGGAAGTTAAGTACATCTTTGTGTAAATACTAGACATTTTGTAACAAACAGCTTCTTGACAAGCTTAACCGGCAAGACTTGTTCGACAAGCTGCGTCAGCAAAGTTCAATGGTGGTCCAACAGCTTGACCAACCAGTAACATGCAAATGTATACTATTTCAAAGTGGTGTTTTTGGCAAGAAAGTTATGTTCTTTTACTAGTTTTCCTTGACCGTACACCTTCAATTTTAGGTCATCTCCACATTGGCCTTTAACAAGTGTTACCCCTGAGATAAACAGCCAAACTGGCTTAGAGTTTGGAGGGTACAACGTTGGCCAATCTTCCAGTGCTCATCTGGCTCGACTTTGTCGCCCCAGGCTTCGGTTCCAGCCTGGGAAGCCTGAGTTGAAGTTCTTCCAGCTGGAGAGAGCAGCAGGAATAATTTAGATAGAGCACGTAAGCCGTGCACATTAGTTTCAGATCACTTGCATCCAGTTTTGGACCGTGGGTGTGCCAAGCCATTGGATATTTGGCTGTGAAAACGGTGTCCCGATAAGACGTAGCTTTGTACTTTGAAAGTGTTGTTCGAAATAAGCAGCATCTGTAGATTGTAGATTGGTCTGTAGATTGGTCTGAAGGCAGAGTTAAAAGGGAAGGAGGTCTCAATAGTTTAGTTTTGCTTTTGCTTTTTTAAACTGGTCTGATTTGGAGGGAAACATTCAGACCTGTGGTTTAGACTCTTCCTGTCCTTCACACTTACACTGTGGCCGTATTATTCACTCACTGTTAGCCAGTACCCACCACACACACACACAAACACTAACCAGTAGAACATGTGTTGTATGTCTTTTCGCTGTATTTATGTATGTGTGTGTGTGTGTGTGGGCCTTAGTCATAGTAAATGCCATATTTAACTGTAAATGCAAAAGATTTAGGTCAATACAGGATGTCCTGTCACTTCATGTTGCCTTATGTTTTTCTGTTATGTTGGGGACTTTCCATTGACTTCTTCTTCTGCTTTAATACTGAGCAAATAATTTCTATCCCCTAAACCTAACCCTTAAATGTTTGAGCATTTTTACATTTTCGTTAAGATACTTAGTATGATTAAGTCCTCGCAGGGACTTTTGACTGGTCCCCACAATGTAGGGATTTCAGGTTTTACTATAGTTAGGGAGACCCCACAAAACCTGATCCACATAAACACGCTTGCGACCTTGCAATCTAAATGAGGACATACCATAGACTTCTATTGACTTCATATAAAGCTAATAATGACTACAGTCTAACCCTAAACCTAAAAGACAACTTTTAAAAATTGTGTACATAAAAGACATTTATTCACCCAGACATTCCTAAAAAGACAGATTTTGCTATCTTCTAGGGACTTTTTTTGTCGTCAAGTATAGCTAAGTACATGCGCACACACATAGTTGAGGTGCAGACTGAGTCATCTACTATGCTCTGTCTTGCTCTCCACCATTGGTTTATAAACAAGCTTTCTGATTGGTCAAGGTCTCTCCAGCCAGACACTCACCTATTATACCGCCCAGTCTGTACACTTCCTTTACAGCTAAAACCATCAGTGTGTGCCAGCCCTTCATTACTTTCCCTATAAGCCCTCTGTCCTGTACATTGCATGGTTTTCTATGTATGTACAAAAATAATAGTATACATTGTGGGGCTTATTTAGGAGAGTTGTGCTATTATGTTTCTGATTTTTGATTGATTTGGGGATTTTTCTTTTGCGCCATTAAAAAACCACCGAACACCCTAACAACCACATAGCAACATGCTTTAAAAGGTTAGTTCACCCAAAAATGAAAATAATGTCATTTATTACTCACCCTCATGTCGTTCTACACCCGTAAGACCTTCGTTCATCTTCAGAACACAAATTAAGATATTTTTGATGAAATCCGATGGCTCAGTGAGGCCTCTATTGCCAGCAAGTTAATTTACACTTTCAGTGCCAAGAAAGCTACTAAAAACATATTTAAAACAGTTCATGTGAGTACAGTGGTTCAACCTTAATATTATAATATATTATATTATATTATAATATTAAGCGACGAGAATACTTTTTTTTTGCGCCAAAAAATAACGACTTTTCAACAATATCTAGTGATGGGCGATTTCAAAACACTGCTTCATGAAGCTTCGAAGCTTAACAAATCTTTTGTTTTCAAATCAGTGGTTCGGATCACGTGTCAAACTGCTGAAATCACGTGACTTTGGCAAATCGGCCATCACTAGATATTGTTGAAAAGTCGTTATTTTGTTTTTTTGGCGCACAAAAAGTATTCTCGTCGCTTCATAATATTAAGGTCACTGTAGTCACTTGAACTGTTTTAAATATGTCTTTAGTAGCTTTCTGGGCATCTGAAAGTGTTAATTATCTTGCTGTCAATGCAGGCCTCACTGAGCCATCGGATTTCATCAAAAATATCTTAATTTGTGTTCTGAAGATGAACGAAGGTCTTACGGGTGTGGAATGACATGAGGGTGAGTAATAAATGACATTATTTTCGAGTTCACCCAAAATTATCCCATGATTTACTCACCCTCAAGCCTAGGTGTTTCTGACTTTATTCTTTCAGACGAACACAGTCGTAATTTATATTACAAAATATCCTGGCTCTTCCAAGCTTGGTAGTGAATGGCGCTCCTGATTTTGTCCAAAAAAGCGCATCCATCCATCATAAATTATATATCCACCCTCCAGGGTGTTAATAAAGGCCTTCTAAAGTGAATCAATGAGTTATTGCAATAAAAATATCCATATTTAAGACTTTAAGACTAGCTTCCGGCAGACTGCCTACGCAAATTGAGTAACGGTGGAGGAGTAACCTCTGACCTGATGCATGACGTAATGACGAACGCGGAAGCGTAGAGGATAGAGCAAAACAAAACACCGGTCACGAAGTCTAAAACGGGAATTTTTAAAGAGAAATGTTGGAGGATTTCGATATAAGAGAAGAGGAGCTTGAGTTTGTTGCCCAGCCCTATTTGTTTAAACTGCGAGAGGAATCTAAGCTTATGATACTCTGACATCCTACATCATACGTCGCGTCAGGGGTTACTCTTGTGGCCGACTTGCGCAGTAGGCGTACCATCATCTGGCAGAAGCTAGTTATTTTAATTTATAAAGTTTTAAATTTGTGTATTTTTCTTACAAAAACCCATTGATTCGCTTTAGAAGGCTTTTTATAGCCATGTGGATATCTTTTATGATGGATGGATGCACTTTTTTTGGGCTTCAAAATCTCGCCCCCCATTCACTCCCATTATAAAGCTTGGAAGAGCCGGGATATTTTTAAATATATCTCCGATTGTGTTTGTCTGAAAGAAGATAGTCATATACACCTAGGATGGCTTGAGGGTGAGTAAATAATGGGATCATTTTCATTTTTGGGTGAACTATCCCTTTAAGCTACAAAAGCAAGTTTTGCACAGCAAATCACCCCTCATATTTTATTCAAAAGTTGTAAAGATCTAGTTTCTTACTGCTGTTACATGTTAAAAAGTCCAGTCTCCCTGCTGTTGTTTCTTTTAAGCTGTTAGGTGTTGGAAGGAGTTCCATCAGAGGATCTACAGTCTGCAACGGCTGCAGGGCCTCGTATTTCGTTTTTTGCTCGCTGATAAAGCACCTCAGCATCCCGCTGCTACCAGTTTATTCCTCTCTCATCTGCTCTTCATTAGTCTCTGAGGGAAAAACAGATGTCATCCACATAGAGCTCCCATACTTAGTGTTTAAAACCGCAAGGCTTTCTTGATTGTGCTGTTGTAGATTCTACTTATTTTTAGCCTTATTATAATCACAAATTTCTTGAATAAGGTATTTAGTATTATATATCTTTTTTTTTTTCTTTTTTTTTTTAAAGATAAATAAAATAAGAAGGTTATTTATTGATTCAAGATGATTTGTTAAACTTCAATTATTGTATCTGAGCTGCTGTAAACATTTCAGGCTGTAAGATCCATCAAGCTGTATTTGTTTTTCGGTTTGAGCTTGTATATCTGTGCCATTGTGCTCCTTACACGATCAAAGCTTCAAATAGGGAAATCAGTTGAACGTTGAGTTCCTTCTCCTCTAACGCAAGCTCTTACCACAACAAACGCTGTTTGTGAAAGTCTTTCAGTGTTGTTAATCTAATTTTTGTTTGGCCAGTTAGCACTGATGTTTACTTGTGCATAAATTTTACCATGCTCTGCTTCATTTCGCAAAACTTGTGCATTTATTACCGTTTGACATTGCCATGGTGTTGCACTTGGAATACAGAGTAATTGGTTGCAGATTGTTGGTTGTCTGTTTGCTAAAACATAATATTGCATTATTCATAGCTAATAGTTTAATGCAGGTCGGTTTACATTATTATTTTTGTGTTAAATATTCAGACTGACCATCAATAATTCAGTCAGAGACATATGGCTCAAGCCCTCGAGAGAATCTATACGCTACACCTGTTATTCCAGCTCATCCATCATAACAAACAATCAGCATGGCACTGTGTGTTGAGGTAGTGATGACTTGTGCTCTGGGTTTCCAGGCCGAAGTGTCTTATCTTGATAGTAAACGGCACTGAGGATGCTGCCAGTCAGGTCAGACCACATTATCTTTATGCCGTTTCAAACCGAAGTCTGCGTAAAGGTAGAGTGCAGTTCAGTGGCTGAACGGTGTGTATATAATAAATGGAATCTCTATTCCTAAACCAACATATTTTATTTATACCATTACTTGTCTCTTTGGGTAAACAATTAAAAAAAATATAGTGCTATTGGCAAACTATAGTGTATAGTGCTTTTGATACCAACCTGTTCTTTGAAGTACCCATGTAACTGTACCATCAATCAGTGACTTTGTCATCATTTTGATCCATACTTATCTCAAACAGCATTGCAGGTGTTTTCCCACATTCAAATTATTTGATCTTACCTGTGACCTTTGTTCATGTCTGAGTTGTGGCTAGACTAGTGTGTGGCAGTGTTGTGATTGAGTTAACAGCCCCACGCGCCCTGCTGCTATTCTTAGAATGAAGAGGCAGTAAAAGTTTCCATTTATGCCCCCTTGTAAATAGAGTAACAACAGGAAGTGATGGCTAATGCAAAGGCTTCACTGAGCCTGTTCTGTCAAATCATTCCCTTCCACCTAGTGGCCGGTTACTGTCACTGCGGCTTAACAACAGTTACGTTTTGTAAATCTTCATTTTTGATTTATCTAAGTGACTTACAAATTAATATATATGTATTATATGATGTATAAACTATATATATATAAACTATATAATATATATTGTATGATTTATAGAATAATTATAGACTACTTGAATTAAGCCTATGTCAAAAACAGCAGAATATTATATGCATTAATATAATTGTTAGTGCTGTCAAATCATTTAATCACGATTAATACATACACATATTTACAAACTTTTGTTAGATTCAATTAATCACAATTAATTGATTTGACAGCACTAATATATTAAAATGTAATAAATGTATAATAAAATATATAAATCAATTATATAAAAATATAAATTATAATTTATAATAATTTATATTTTATGTAATTGATTTTTTATATATATATATATATATATTATGATTAATCAATTTGACAGCACTAATAATATATTAAAATGTTTTATATATATATATATATATATATATATATATATATATATATATATATATATATATATATATATATATATATATATATATATATAATAATATAAATCAATTATATAAAAATATAAATTATAGAATTTTTACATTACAGAAATATATATATTCTGTAATTATATATTTAATTACAGAAATATATATATATATATATATATATATATTCTATCATTTATATTTTTATATAATTGATTTATATATTTTATTATCTATTTTATTATATATATTTATTACATTTTAATATAATTTAGTGCTGTTAAATCGATTAATCTATTTGACAGCACTTATAATTATATTAATGTAATAAATATATAATATATAAATCAATTATATATACACACACACGCACACACACACACACACACACACATATTTACAAACTTTTGGTAGATGCGATTAATCATGATTAATTGAGTTGACAGCTCTTATAATTATATTAAAATGTAATATCTATATAAATCAATTATATAAAAACATAAATTTGAGTAAATAAATTTGTAAATATATATATACATATATATATATATATTTTTTTTTTTTCATGATGATGTTGCATAAAATTATGTTGCAAGATGAAGAAATTTTTGAAATTCTACATTATTTATAGCATTGAATGAGGAAAAAAAATCTGAAATATAAGCATTTTTACTAGTGGTCTGGACTTTTGAACCCCGCTGTGCAATTGCACATTATGTGATTCAGTTCTGAACAGATGTTCTTTCATTTTTTTTTTTTAAACACGTTCCTCTTTTCTGTCTTTTCTATAGTGAACGAGATCATAAGGAAGGATCTGACAGGAGTGCATGGCAGGGGTCAGACATAAAGGAAACCCCCTGATCGGCGAGCAGGACCCCTGGAGTGTCCGCTGTGCCGCTGTGTATCGCCGTTCCCCTGCCTTCAGAGCAGCAGCGATGCCTCGGCCCGGTCAAGTGTCACCTCTGACAAAAACTGGATCATGGACCGCATTTAACCAAACATCCATCTCAGTCAACTCCAGGAACAGCAGCGTGTTGATGTGCAAATGGTATTGAATTTCCCTGCTATTATTTGACTTTTGAAAGTCGTCCAATGTTGATCTCATATGTCAAAGTTGTCAGAGACTTGAGCCTTCATAAACAGTTTGGATTGGACAGGTGGAGTTAAATCCATTTTTTTCCCCCCCCCTTTTTGTGGGTTTTTTATTCCATAGCCTTTTGACTCACATAAATGAACTCACTCAGATTAGTGTATTTCAAGCAATAACCTCATCATCTGTGAGACTAAACCATTACCGTCCGTCATATTCACCAAAACAAGTGGTTTGCACATACTTCTGAAGGGAAAGTGGATGAATACACCACGCCACTGCAAATGTTTGATATATTTGTTTAAGAATAGTTGTTTTTGTATTAGATGAACCACATGTACATCAATCCAAATTTACATTTTTGAAATGCCTTGTACTTAATGTTTTAAATTACTAAGTAAATGCACTGTTCATGAAGAGAATTCTGAAAAACAGCGTATGCACTTCTTGTCAGTGAATTATATTTTATTTAAAGTTTCTCAGAAATATGAGATTTGTTTGTAATCATGCAGTAATAGGGCTAAGAAAACCAATGAAGTGCCATTTTCTGTAAATAGTAAACTGAACATTGTGCCTTTGCCTACGGTGCTGTACCAAAACGTAGAACCAGCAAACCAAAAATGAATGGAAGTACATGTACCTTGTGTCAAGTCAGAGCCCATAATGCCCTGCACTACATTTAGGTTCTCAAAACGTCTTTGTCCCATACTAAAACTGAATGGTTATCATATTTTAGTATTGCTTATTTATGCATTTTCAACCTTTCCAGTTCTATCTGTTCTGCTTATGAATATACAACACTTGAATTGTTCAAGTTTTTGTTCTGTGTTAAAATTTAGGGTAGATTTATCTCTCATGGAGAATTTTTTTTAACCATAACTGCTTTGCTTTTATGATATGCATATATATTTTGTGTGTGTATAAATGTAGAACATTCAAAACATGGAAATAAGTTTCTGTATTTATACTTCCAGTTGATATCATGTCTCTGTAACACATTGGCACATTAATTTTCTGATATTGAATGCAAAAAAACTGACTTTATTCAAGCAACAAACAAATTCATTTATTAAGAAGCATCAGCTTGTGTTCAAAGGCTTCTTTTTGAAAATATTTTTGAAAGCAATCCTGCCCACAAAAAAAAAAAAAAAAAAAGCATAAGTATATTTTTATATGTCTTTACAATTTTGGCTGAATTATTAAGAGTGGTATAAATTAATTAATTTGTAAGTATTATCTAAAATTTATCTTTATTCCTTTGGGACACATTGTAAAAATAGTGATACTGTTGTTGTTTTTCAGTGTACAGTGGGCACAACAAAACAACTATTCAGAATGTAAACCTTTTCTTTTTACTGTAAATAGACTGCTTCGAAAGTGTATAGACTGTTTCTATAATTTTTATTTTTTAGAATCAGATAGTCAGAATTGGAAGAGAAATATTTATATGAACTGAATCAGTTGTTCTCTTGCCATTTAATATCTTATAACCAAGGCTCTGGGAATATATGAACTGCCAAAGCTTTTGCTGCATATAGACGAATTGCATTTAATTTTTTTTTTTTATATATATTAATATAAGATTGTCAATGCCAAAAGAGAGACCAATTATATTTTTTATTTCATTAGCTTGTCATGATTATATTCATGTTTGGCTTAAGCATGTCGAACCTAATATGTTTAGACGTGTTCATGTTTGTCAAATAACCAGCTGAGGACATGAGCAATAAAACGAAAAGCTTTAAAGAGTTTCTCTTTGCTTTTGTGATTCTTTCTAAGACATTGTGGGCTGCCTCATTTCCTAGACTTCTGTTCTTTATAGGCTATATTAAAATAAAGTTTGTTCAACGGCAGTCAGCAGCATACAATAATAAAATTATAAAAGCTATCACAATTAACAATTATAATGTCATTAAGTAGCCATATAGTTCATTACACTAGGTGTAAGGTGTTTTATTTTTGAATATGCGGCCCGTACGTGTCTTATCCAATCAGAATTTAGTCAGAACTGATGTTCGATTCGTCAATTGAACGGCGAATGAATCGGTTCCTCTCAATGAATCGGTCAAACGGGAGAAAGGTCTAGAATCAGTTAACGATTCAGTAATAAACCGGCCCAGTAAATAACAGGCCCGTTCACACCAAGAACGATAACTATAAAGATAACTATAACGAATATTAGCATCCACAATATTGTTCATGCTAGATAGATTAGGCCTACTTACAAATTCTAGTTGGTTACTGAACTTAATTTTATTAATTTATTATTATTATTGTTGACTAAATTGTATTATTTACATAACTTATTAACAAAAAGTTGGGAAATCCCTGCATTGCATGTAAATATGAAATGACATGAATTTGTACATTTTAATGTGTTTGAAAGACAAAAGCCTTTCAAAGACAATAATACATGATTAAACGACTCACTGAGTGATAAGTCAAATAATAATTATTGTGTTCGGCAGGAGGTGATTAGATATGAAATGTTGAGAAAATCAGTGAATTATGAATAACTATGTGAATAACATGTAGCCTAATCATGTAATCAGTAAAAAAAAGCAACTGTAGTCTGATTACAAGTGAATTCATGTTGATTGGGACACTTTTTCCAAGTCATCTCAATTGTAAAAGTGTCCCAATCACCCTGAATTCATCATATTTTAAAACACAATATAATTACAAGTACTTGATTATGTAATCCAGATTACATGTAATCAGTTACTACCCAGCACTGTCTTTAATTATAAGCGCGCGCTGCAGTTATGACGTCTGCCGCTTTACATGCCCGAGCTCTGGATTCTGATTGGCTGTCAAAGTTTTTATCGTTTATCAGTTGGAAAAAAGTCATTCTGAAAGTGATTCCAGCGATATTGTTTATCCGTGTCGTTATATTTTAGTTGTGGTGTGGACTCCGCTATTCTTTTGAATTTAGACCGATTTTTAAAACGTTATCTTTATCGTTATATTTACCGTCTTCGTTGTGAACGCTGTGACTGAATCGCTCGTACAATTCACTCGCGACAGAATCGTTTCGCAGTAAATCGCGGAGAACAAAACAAGAAGGATGTTCACCGACAATCCATTGAAAAAAACTGGAAATATGATGATGAAGAAGGCTTACCTGCACGTGCAAGCTTTTGAAAGACTCGCAGGACTGCAGGTAAAGACAATTTCCAAGTATCAACACACTAACTGTATATAAAAACACTAGTATCGGAGCGATCATGTAGTGATTATATACACCAACAGAGGGGGCTGTGCAGCTACACTTGGTCGCGCGCGCCGCTTCTTCATGAAGAACGTAACCTGGAACAGAGCAGAGCGCCATTATCGTCAAATATCAAAATAAACATCGTTTTCGGTTTCAAGGTAGTAACATACTAACTATTCATGTTAAATTAAAGTAATACTGTTTGTATGTGTTTTATAACAGGGCCTTAACAGGGTGCAGGATTGTTTCGCACAATTTTAAACGTCCACAAAAGTTCCGCAGTCACATCTTAACTATATCACGTGATGAAGGTACACTTAGATATGAATAAATAATAAAATAAATAATACACTTGCAACTTACAAAATGAGTCTAAAATGCAAAATAATAGTTAAAAATAGTTAAAAGTTAAAAAAGTTGTAATTTCTTTATACAGTAAAAACAGCTTGTGAATATGAAAATATTAAATTCAATAGTAAATATTAAAAATATTTGTTAAATGCCATTTTATTTATCTTATCTTCTTATATTTACATTGTTTTATTTTTGTAATGTAATGTATTTTTGTAAAGTCATACTTGTTGTTTTGAACTGCTTTTACAACGGTTACTACTAAAAGTGTAATTTTTTTTTTTTTTTTTTTTTTGTGAATTGTAAGCTATTAGACCAAAAATCCCAATAATCAAACTAAATCATAATATTTTTTAATGCAGAATAATAAGAAACCCACAACAATTAAAAAACAAAAACATTCACAAATGTATTGTCCCCGTTTTTTAATTAATAGATAATAATAAATTAGATTTTGGTGGTATTTTGACCACTCAAATAGGAAATGTCCCCGGTTTCCATTTCAGAAATCTGGTCACATTAGTTTCTAAGCAATGAGCCGATAATATTAGTGAAGATTTAAAGGAGATAGCGAGCCTTATTTATCATAGAGATTTGAGGGTTCGGCTAGTAACCACCCAAAACACCATAGCAACCTCCTAGGCCATCCTAACAACCGCATAGCAACGCACTAAACAAAACATAGCAACTGCATAACATCATAGCGGGGAGTCTAGTCAAACTGCTAGTGTTATCTTATTTTGTAATGCATTTTAAACATAACTATTTCATTATAACAACATTTTACCGTGTGATTCAGAGACTTGCAGATGTTCAGAAATCAGTTTATGTTGGTGTTGACTGTCATGGCACGTGCTCTTATGAAACACCTGTTCTCTTTGTGTCTCCAAAGCGCACCGTATTAAAGCAGTTAATCATCGATAGGCTTAGTTAGCTCCAAACACCGCGGCTTGATACAGCAGATGCTTTCTGCCGTTATTTTGGTCATTAAATCTGAGCAGAAATGAACAGAACTTTGCGCTTTTGATGGCATCGGCCCATGTGGCCCTTTGTGACTTCACAGCTCTCTGCCTCTCAGACAAATAAGCATCTTGTAGCGTTTCCTCGGTTGCTAGGCAACAGCTTGTTTGGGCCCTAACTGTGGCGGATGGCTTGAATGAACCCAGTGTTCAGGAAGTCGCTTGGAATGACATCACTAGCTCTGAGCAAAATAAATAAATAAAGCAGCACGTGGGTCGCGACAGAACACAGACACATTTCCCCCCATTTATTTGCGCTATTGCAGATATGCTGTGAGTCATATGCCCTTTATCTCGGATTAGATAATCAAATCAGATCTCATGCACAATAACCATGAAGGGCCAGAGAACAAAACATGCATGTTTTCACTGGAAGGGAATTTCATTCAACACTGTAGAGTCTTTTCAAACCAGTTTTCCTTGACATATTTGAGTAAGATTGTGTAAAACTGGAAAGGAGCCCAGCGAATGACTTAACCAGAGTGTTTGATCTACAGCACACCATGTAGTTTGGTAGTAGTGACATCATAGTGCAATAATATGCGATGAAGGTCAATTTTAATAAGTTCCTTGTATAATGAAACATTGATGGACATTAACAGCGAATTACTATGACCTCAGACTCTGCAGAAACGTGACATGGACATTGTGCATGATTGATCCGGCAGCATATTTCATGGTAATCTTGCTTTCAAGCGGGTTTTCATGAATTAGGTTTGTGGAAAAGGCCACCCGTTGTATTGCGGCAGCCTGCCTGCGTGGCAGTAATCACTGCAGACCTGCAGCTCGTGTAAAGAAGGCCTTATTCAAAGAGAAATAACATGTCACACCCCTGACGAACAGTAAATACTTGTTTTGATTGAATAATGCTGCGTTTGTACAGTAGCCGGGACTACTGCATCATAGAGCGGGAGACGTTAGTCACCTTCCCAGGGTTCAAGTGGACTGCTTATTACCTCATCAAAAAACATATAATAACTCAATCAAACTGAGTAACACTCATCAACGGAATTTTTCCCTTACCAAGATGCAAGTAAACAACATGCTTCTGAAATTTGACTTCCAATTGATTTAAGTTTACTTTTTAATTCAAAACTTAGTTTATTCTGTCATAAATTGTGATAAAAGAAAGTTAAAGCAATGTTTGCTCTGAAAAAACACTACCGTTCAAATGTTTGTGGTGAGTATTTTTTTGTAAAGAAATTAATACTTTTATTGAGCAAGGATGCATTAAAGGTGCAGTAAGTGAGTTCTGAGAAATGCTGTTGAAAGTGGACCAAAAAACACTTGGTGTTTTTACTGCCAATCAGCAGTAAGGGGCGTATACACTCATGAGGGGGGAGGTGCCTGTGTTGCATAGTGTGTTTGTGAATTTGGGGGCGAGCTATCAAGATAGGGGTGAAAAAATGCTGTTAAAAAACATCAACTGTTTTCAAAATTGATAATAATAGTAATGTTTCTTGAGCAGCAAATCAGCAAATCCAAATGATTTCTGAAAGATCATGTGACACTGAAGACTGGAGTAATGGAGTCTTGGTGAGGATAAGAGACAAAAACAAAAATATTAAAAAATCTTACTTTTTAATTCAAAACTTAGTTTATTCTGTCATAAATTGTGATAAAGGCCTAGAAAGTTAAAGCAATGTTTGCTTTGAATATGCGGTGAGTACGATTTTTTTATTTTTTTGTAAAGAAACTAATACTTTTATTGAGCAAAAGTGTGATCTTTTTGGGTAGGGGTGTGTTTGTTTTGGTGATTTCAAATATCAAAAGCATTTCTCAGAAATGGCTTACTGCACTTTTAAATTAATCAAAAGTGAAAGTAAAGATTTTTTATTTATTATTTCAAATAAATGCTGTTGTTTTGAACTTTCTATTCATCAAAGAATCCTAAAAAAAAATTGTTTCCATAAAAATATCATGTAGTTAAAAAAAAAAAAAAAACAGTTTTCAACATTGATAAATGATAATAAGAAATGTTTCTTGAGCAGCAAATCAGAATGATTTCTGAAGGATCATGTGACTCTGAAGACTGGAGTAATTATGCTGAAAATTCAGCTTTGATCACTATTTTCTTGAAATAGAAAATCATTAAGTCATTAAGTCTTTTTAAATTATTACTGTTTTTGATCAAATAAATGGAGGCTTGGTGAGGATACGAGACAAAAACAAAAACATGAAAAAATCTTACTGACCCCAAACTTTTGAGTTATTGAATTTTTTTATATATATGTAAAGGCAACACGTGCACACTTTTAGATTTCATAGAAAACTAATAGAAGTTTTTCACCATTTTAATCAGCTTTTTTCTGGTTCATGTAAATAGTCCTGGGGTGTGGCAGATGATTTCTTGTCTATCATTTAGTATGAGCTCATAAGAATGCATGAATTACATTGATAAAACAATAAATAAAATGTTTTAGAGTGTGCATAACCATTTACCGTATAAGTGAATAAATTAGCATGCATTACAGTTGCATTAATATAATATTACACAAATATTAAACAATTAAAGTGTAGTAAAGTACAAAAGTAAGCTTTGAATCAAATATCTCCCTGGAGGTAATGGTCTATAATGATGAATGGGATTGTTTTGCGCTTTCGCCCCCTGGTGGCAAAAAAAATGCTGTTCATATGCTTGATTCAATCTTCAGATGTAGTCGTTGATATTAGCTGATATAAGCCTGCGGCTGTACTTGTTCTATTTGTCTCCTTCAGTACAATCTAACACCTCTCCATGTGGTAAATGAATCTCAAATTACAGCTGAGATGTACCTGTTGCTGTCATTAACAGAATAGTTAAACCAAAATGAAAATTAGGTCATTATTTCCTCACTCTCATGTCATTGCAAACCAGCATGCTGTTATTTTCCCTCCATTTGAACACAACATTTACTTGAAGAATCTAGTGTTCTATTCTTTTATATGTTTTTTTTCTTCTTTCTGTTAGTTCTTGACTGTCTGGTTCAGTTTTTATAGGATTCCTTCTGTTTTTCCTTTCCAAATATTTGAATGGTCTAATAGTTGTATTTATACTGTCAAGACTGAAAACAGAATTATTAATAAATTAGTACGTATTTCATGCAACAAGTGGTAGATGTTGAAAAAAGGTGTGCATTTTCATCTCACAGCCTGTAGAGGGATATCCAGTCATACAGAATATGAGATAAATAATGTAATCATATAGGATCTCTGGGACACTTGTTAAAGGATTAGTTCACCCAAAAATGAAAATTCTGTCATTAATTACTCACCCTCTTGTCGTTCCACACCAGTAAGACCTTTGTTCATCTTTGGAACACAAATGAAGATCTTTTCAAGGATTAGTTCACTTCAGAATGAAAATTTCCTGATAATTTTCTCACCCCTATGTCATCCAAGATGAAAGTTTTTGAGGAAAACATTCCAGGATTTTTCTCCATAGAGTGGACTTCAACAGGGTTCAATGGGTTGAAGGTCCAAATTGTAGTTTCAGTGCAGTGAAACTGCAATTTGGACCTTTAACCCATTAAACCCTGTTGAAGTCCATTCTATGGAGAAAAATCCTGGAATGTTTTCCTCAAAAACCTTGATTTCTTTTCGACTGAAGAAAAAAAGACATAAACATCTTGGATAAACATCTTGAGTAAATTATCAGGAAATTTTAATTCTGAAGTGAATGAAGATGTCTTTGCTACCTTTCTGTGGCTTGAAACTGGTAGCTGTGTAGGCTGTCAGTGGAGGGGACAGAAAGCTCTCAGATTTCATTAAAAAGATCTTCATTTGTGTTCTGAAGATGAACGAAAGTCTTGCAGGTTTATAACGACATGAGGGTGAGTAATTAATGACAGAATTTCCATTTTTGGGTGAACTAACCTCTTAATGCAGGAAATTTATTTGACCTAACATGTAAATAAAGGGAAAATCCTGAGTGTTTCATCAAGAGAATTATTTTTGATGCAACTTTTAAGACACAACCCTGTAAATTCAGATAGAAATTCAGGTAACCTGCAGGCCTGATGAAGCAGACTATCAGAAAGCTCTTCAAACCAGGCTGATTGTACCAAAGGAGAGTGCAGCTTAAGTGAAAGATGAACATTTCATTTGGAGGTGTTTCTCTGCCCTCTTTATACCCTCTGCAGGTCATTATTTCCAACATTAATCGCAAATCCATTGCCTGTGAGGCTGCAGTTTTCATCAGCTTTGAAGTAGTTCTATAGCCGCGCTCATTATTGACAGGCCAAACTCCCACCGCACATGCGCCTTCCGCCCGCCCACATGTGCGCTTTACTCCCTGCCTGTTTACTTTACATAATGTTTATCTCTACATGCCGTGAATGTGAATATCATATAAATTACAGCATATTGTGCTTCGGGAGATTATCTTTACTAGATTATATTACTTGGGCACTCTTTTCTTTGGCTCTTCTTTTCTTCTGGGTCCCTTTCTTGGGGCACTCTTTCTTTGCCTCTGCTTTTCTTTCTTTCTTGTTCTTGGGAGCCTTGCTCTTCCTCTCTTCCTAAAGCTCTGCCTTCCATCTCTCTTTCTCTCTACACTTATTTCCGTCATTGGTATTAGTAGCAGTGGGTGGTAATAGACAAGAAATGTACAGTTTATACACCATCATGCTAATAACGTTTCTTTTGTCATTCGGCAATCCTGCAGCCTGAACCACTGTAGTGAAACAACAATAGTCAAATTGGACGACTACAGGGACTCATCTCAAGTCACTCATTTAACAGTTCATCTATTGCCAAAATTATGAAAAAAAGATCAGTCAAGAATAGAAAATATTCAAATTAGGAATGTCAGAATCAGAATGCGTATTTCATACATAAACAATGTCCGTCAAAACCAACATGTTGAACAATGTTCACAAACCCACTTTTTCAAATTGATTGGCGTTTATTCTCTTTAGCATGCAGTGTGGAGTATTTCACTCCGATGTTCTATTTACAACATGTTTTTGAAGCGTTGATCATTGTAGCCAATCACAGACATATCTGTTGAGTGCATGAACACAACGGCCAATCAGAGACATACAGGTGCTGGTCATATAATTAGAATATCGTAAAAAAGTTCATTTTTTTATTGTAAATTATTTTAAAAAATGAAACTTTCATATATTCTAGATTCCCTACATGTAAAGTAAAACATTTCAAAAGTTTTTTTTTGTAAATTTGTTGATTAGAGCGTACAGCTAATGAAAGTCCAAAATCCAGTATCTCAAAATATTAGAATATTTACATTTGAGTTTCATTAAATGACCATCCCTACAGTATAAATTCCGGGTATCTTTTGTTCTTTGAAACCACACTAATGGGGAAGACTGCTGACTTGGCAATGGTCCAGGAGACAATCATTGACACCCTCCACAAAGAGAGTAAGTCACAGAAGGTCATTACTGAATGGGGTGGCTGTTTACAGAGTGATGTATCAAAGCATATTAAATGCAAAGTTGACTGGAAGGAAGAAATTGGGTAGGCAAAGGTGCACAAGCAACAGGGATGACCGCAAGCTTGAGAATACTGTCAAGTAAAGCCGATTTAAACACTTGGGAGAGCTTCTTCATGAGTAGAATGAAGCTGGAGTCAGCGCCTCAAGAGTCACCACACTCAGACATCTTCAGGAAAAGGACTACCAAGCCACTTCTGAACCAGAGACAACGTCAGAAGCATCTTACCTGGGCTAAGGAGAAAAAGAACTGGACAGTGAACAGTGGTCGAAAGTCCTCTTTTCAGATAAAAGTAAATTTTGCATTTCATGTTGAAATCATGGTCCCAGAGTCTGAAGGAAGACTGGAGAGGCACAGAATCCAAGCTGCTTGAAGTCTAGTGTGAAGTTTCTGAAGTCAGTAATGATTTGGGGGGGCCGTGACGTCTGCTGGTGTTGGTCCATTGTGTTTTATCAAGTGCAAAGTCAATGCAGCCATCTTCCAGGAGATTTTGGAGCACTTTATGCTTCCATCTGCTGACAAGCTTTATGGAGATGCTGATTTCCTTTTCCAGCAGGACTTTAGCACCTGCCCACAGTGCAAAAACCACTTCCAAGTGGTTTGCTGAGCATGATATTACTGTGCTTTATTGGCCAGCCAATATGCCTGACCTGAATCTATGGGATATTTTCAAGAGAAAGATGAGAAACAGTCGATCCAACAATATACAGATGATCTGAAGGCTCAATAGTGCCTCAGCAGTGCCACAGGCTGATCACTTCCATGCCACACTTCACTGATGCAGTAATTTGTGCTAGGAGCAAGTCATTTGCTGTAATATGTCCTGCCGATCAAGTATTGAGTGCACAAAAGAACATACTTTTAAGAACTTGAACTTTTCTGTTTTGCAAATCCATTTTTTGATTGATCTTAGGAAATATTCTAATATTTTGAAATACTGGATTTTGGACTTTCATGAGCTGTACGCTCTAATCATCAAAATTAAAAAAAAAAAACTTTTGAAATGTTTTACTTTACATGTAGGAAATCTAGAATATATGAAAGTTTCATTTTTAAAAATAATTTATAATAAAAAAATGAACTTTTTGATGATATTCTAATTATATGACCAGCACCTGTATATGTTGAGCGCTTGAACACGTGGCCAATCAGAGGTATTTAGGAATCTGTTCAACAGCGCTCAAAATGATAGAGGGAAATGCTGGTATCACATTTTTAAAACTTCAGTACCGACTTGGAACCAAAGTCCATTTTTACCAGGAAAGTGGTTTTGATGCAGTTATTTTGGTCTCATAACAGAAATCTTCTATTTAAACCAATGAAAATGCAGATCCTGTTGTAAATAATAGTGAAAAATCACTTTTAAACTGTTGCTCCATTATTACCCCTTAAGCAGATTTTGACTCATAGGCTATATATTTGCAATTAAAATATTTTTATTAAATAAGTAAAATGCTAAATATAAGCTCTTGCTATTCCATTAGTGCTCTCAAACTTTTGGACCCCATTGTGTGTGACATATAGACTCTTTGCCTTATAATGAGTATTGAGATACAGTACTAATCCAGTTCACTGTCTGCTAGTTAGATTTCCCCCTCGCTGTCAGTATGAAGACAGAGATGTCCAATTAGACCCTGTGTGAGAGAAAGCAGACAAAGGCATGTAACCGCCTTCTTCAGTGCAGCCCGTGATATCTGTAAGTCTCCAGCTGAGTGATTCATGTTATGGTCTTTTCATTGCCTCTGCTGCTGGTGGAGCCAGTTTGTAATCGTGTGTTGTGCATTGATCTGTACATTTCCTGTGATTTGTCCACTCTCGACTTAAACTGGTTTTGTATGCAGACCGCCTGCTTTGTTTTTCTGAAATATATTGATTTGTTTAGCACATCAGGGGGAATTAAATAGGAAGTTAGGTCTTTTCTGACAAGACCAGCTTATAACAGCACAAATTTCCATGCTGGTTTGGTGATGGTCTAGCTGGTTTAACCATATTGCTCACCAACATTTTAGAACATTTGGAAATAAAACAATTTTTCCATCATTTCTTAGACGATTCAGTCTGAACATTTAAGAGAGTCTTGTGAAGCAGTGTCTTTAAAAGACTCCCTGCGCTATAAACTACAGTGCAAACATTTTCGACATTTGGAGGGAAAGACTGGATGATCTCTACACACTTATATGTTGTGCAGTGCCAGAGCCATCTGTGCTGCCATCATGAGCACTGCCATCCACCCTCAGCTCAGTCTTACACATCTAGCACAGATGATCTGATTGGTGTTCATCGATTATGATACCAAAGCTACAGGGTCTTATATACGAATGAATACGACATTAAACATGCTTTAAATGCGCCATCTGCTACTACATTTAGCAGTAAATTGTAAGTACCCACTTTTGAAATATTCTATATGGGCCATTCTAACTTCAAAGTCAGAGTTGGAAACGACTTGAAAAAAATGTCTTTTCCCACAAATATTGTACATATGCAAATTCTATAATATCCAAGGTACACATTTCTAGTAATTGTGCAGTTAATTCTCATATTGTTTTTTCAGAATGTTTTGGAATATTTTTCCTCTCCTCAAATTTGTCACTACCGAAACACAATAATAAATAATTTAATAAGAAGGGTTACATTGACCTATTAAGATTTTGTTTACATCTACCTTGCAAATATATATATATATATATATATATATATATATAAAAAAGTTTTCACAGGTAAATCAATAACAATTACAATTTCAACAATATTTCAAGTGTAATTTATGAGATTTGTTGTATTTTGAATCCAGTTTTTCTTTGTAAAAGGCATATCATCAAGTTAATCATACTGATTTCAAGTTAAGGATTCATTTGAACCAAACACTATCATAACATCTTAGTTGATAATTTAATATACATTATTTTTGACAAAACATCCCATGTTTCAGCCGTGACTGCACATTTTTGGTAGTGACAGTAATGTGTTGGTAGCCACCATATCTCATTACAGAATTTTAACACACATACTAAAACACTACTAAAACATATTAAAATACTAATGATTTGCATAACTGTACAAAAATTTTGTTCATTTCCCCCAAATAAATTATTATGTGTTCCCTTTTGTCACTACCAAAACAATGATGACGTTTTGTCATGACTGTTTAGGTAATGACAATTTTTGATACTTTTGAGCCTAGCTCAAAGATGATAATCAGCACATGGTTAGCTAGCACAGTTCTGAACAGTTGTACACACATAAAATATACATTTTATTGAATAACACCCAAAAAAGTTTGCTTAATTGCAGAAAAAAGGTGTTTGGTAGTGACGTTCCGTAAAGTTACACACAGATTTTCAGACTTTTGAACACATTTAACTCAAAATGAAGGTACATATATCTACTATGAAAGAAAGGCTATGAGAGGGAGGGTCACAGGAATATTTATTTTTAAAAACAACAATGGAAAAAATTGCAAAAATTATTTCAATATCATTTACACAAGTTGAAATTTAGGGGTTAGGGTTCGGGACAGCCACCTCCCAATTGAAAGTAGCTACCCAATAAATGATGATTTTATATATTAAGCTTGCTGATATTTTAAAAATTATCGTGGGATTTAATAGATAATAGAAGGATATTAGTAAACATCTAAAATTTGAATATACTTAAATGCTTTTTAAATGTGTTTTTTTTTTTTTTTGGTAGTGGCCCATATATTCATATTCAAGAGTTAGAGATGTTTGTATCATCTACAACGACATTTTCAATAGAATAGTCAAAAGTTTGGTTAGGATGAGTAGTGTAAGTTAGGCTATCCAGAATTGATTGAAAAAATGAAAAATAAAGTTTCTGTAAGTCGTTTAGTTTGCAAACATATGTTTTTATTTAGATTTTCATCACAGTTGCAGTGTTATTTTCATTCTTTTGCAAATATAAGTTTTTTTAATTCTTTCCCTTGTTTTTCACAATAGTTTTCATTAGTGATAATGACCCTGCTTCTCCCAATGTTGGCTTCAGACTCTTGTTGTTCTGTTATGGAGTCATCATCGCAAACATTCGATCGGCACGTGCATCATACAGCTGCACAGTGACGGACCTGCCAAGTCCAAATCACATGTTTTCCCACTGTTCAAAATGTCCCCCACTGCGTTCATGGGGTCTCTTGACACACACACACATACAGACATTAAAGTGAAGTGAGTGGGAAGCTTAATTATACAGTCTCTTATCTGTTTTTTTTTTTTAACACGGCCTTTTAATGTGTGTAATTAGTGGCATCCCAAATCATTTCAAGCAATCAGCTGTCCCTCCAACAGCATATAGTCATTATGTGCCTAATAAGAAAAAAAAAGCATAGCTTTGAGAGAAGGGAAATTGATAAGAAGTTTGGGAAGTTTTGCTGTACTATAGGTTTATAAAGTGGCCCCGATATACTCATGTTCTGAATTTAGGGGTAAAACGAAGTTCTAAATACGTGACCAGTAATATACTGTTGGCGAACATCCGTCCCGCCCACACTGCTGAGAGCGGCGTTTAGATGAAAATGTAAATGTGGTGTGCGCTTTCCTTTCAATAAGAAAATAAACACACAACAAAACTGAGAAAACAGCAAGCATTTTTTAATAAAGAAAAGCATCTGATCATAGCAACAATATGTTTGCACGAGCTCTGCAATTCGGCACTCTAGTAAAGTCATGTCACGTTTATTTATATAGCACTTTATACAATAGATTGCTTAAAATCAAGCCGCTGTATTAAACATGAAAAAAGTCTCCGTATCATGTTTCTTCATTTTCTACTATAAAGCAGCTCTCCAGTGTGTTCCTGTTTTCAAGACTGAACACCGTTACTGACAATCCTCATTTTGGCTGCGTGAGATTCTCCAGCTTTGTTGTTGTTGAGCAACTGAAGTGCAGTTAAAGCTCCACCCTCTTCTGGAAAGGGGTCTGGGAGCAGGACCTCATTTGCATTTAAAGGGACACACACAAAAACGGCGTGTTTTTGCTCACACCCAAATGGGGCAAATTTGACAAGCTCTAATAAATGATCTGTGGGGTATTTTGGACTGAAACTTCCAGACACATTCTGGGGACACCAGATACTTATATTACATCTTGTGAAAAGGGGCATAATAGGTGCCTTTTAACCAGAGATACGGGGGGAGTACTCTGTGTTCGGGCCAAAATACAGAGCTTGGAGCCCTCTTCTCAGACAGCACGTCAAATACACATACTACTTTACTCTATCTGATTATTTGTAAGTGTGAACTCGTGAAGTTCGCTTTGGCAAGCTGTTTCAGCTTTCCAAAGAAAGCTCATTTTGACCTGATTTTGTTCTAAATGATGTCACATCAGTTCGTTCTTCGATTTTGCTTGAAGTATATCGTGGCCTTTGACCTCCATTAGTATAATAAAAACCCATAACGAGCCCAGTGATATTTCCATTATTAAATTAATTATCTTTATTGCATGGTGTTTTATTATTATGGCTATTTTCTATCTTCTCCATGTACCAGGAAAAAAAAAAATGTTAAAATTATAGCACACACATTGAAAATAGTCATAATGTCCTCTTTGAGCAAGTCTAATGGCATGTTGCCCAGTGCAGATGGATCATTGTGTGAACAGTCACCGGATGTCCATCACAACTTCAGCGCTCCTATGTAACATGTCCTCCAGTGCCGTGACCTTTTCTTCTCATTTTAATGAATCATTCAGTCAGGCCTGACTCTTAGTGGCCTTATTGTTTGTGATCCCGACTTTATTAGAACGAAGAGAGCATCTATCTGATGTAGCTAGCCAAGCCATCAAGGGCTGTCTGCTTTTCAAGACTAAAAAACCTTGTAAGCTTGCTGTGTGTTTCATGTCTAAGGCAGCATACTGAAATGCAAACCACAAAAGTGACTGATTTGAAATGCTTTAAGAAACAACTTATCATGTTGCTAAGATAGATGCAATACTTCAGCATAGATAAACACAGAATAAACAAGTAAATTAGTCAACTATACATTATGTACTATTTGTAAAAATAAAAAAGTTTTATTTATATTTGTAATTATTTTATTTATTAATTTCTCTGAGGTAGAAGCAGCTTCCATACTTTTTTTAGTCTGAAAGTATTTTATAACAAATAAATATGTTGTCTTATCCACAATTATGAGTGATTTCATAGAGCTATTTTAGCCAGTGTTATTTTACTATCATTAACATACTATTTTTATTAATATTTTGAATTATATTATTATATTTTCCAATTTCCAATTTTATTTTTTCTTTTGTTATTTGTATTAGTTTTTGCTTTTTAAAAAATGTCTTTAAAGTTGTTATAGGTTCCATTAGTCTTTGCTAATGGTGTCTTAAAGGTGCAGTAAGCAATTTTTGAAAAACACAACAAACTTGTAGCCAATCAGTGGTAGGGGGCGTGTCCACTCATGATGGGGGAAGAGAGAGAGTGAGCAAGAGGGAGATTTCAAGAAAAACTGTAGAAAGAGAGATGGCTGAGAGACATTATAATAGAGAAAAAAATCAGAGGAATATCACTGGAAAAAGAAGAGTTATGATCAGGCAAGAGCTTGAGGACCCTCGTTAATATTAGAAAAGCTTTCCAGCACTGAAGGGGCCTAAGCGGGAAGGCCTGAAAATGGATGCTGAGGTTGTGTTGTTTCTGCTCCATACGTGAGTAACATTAGTTTTGAGTGTGTGCAGCTGGCAACTAACTGACAACCAACTCTTGCTTGAATAGACTTGTGTACTGAATTTTCATGTTTTGTTCTTGTTGTTTTTTCATCTTTTTCACTTTCTTTTTCGCGAAGCTTCTGCTATGATAAAGAGACATCCACTCTTGTGTTCCGTGTTCGTGCATTTTGGGGGTGGAGCAATGAAGGAAGGGGTGTGTTTGTTTGGGTTGATTTCAAATATCAACATTGTTCAACAATGATTCTCAGAAATCACTTACTGCACCTTTAAAAGGCTGTCTTGGTAGAAAGCACACTAGGTTTTGGAACAGACCTACTAGATGCAGTATTTAGACACAGTCCGTTCAACACGTATGCATGTCTCAACTGTAAAGCCTTGTTATTATTCATGTCAAATAGTATGCGACAACCCCCCCCCCCCCCCCCCCCCCCCCCAAAAAAAAAAAAAAAAAAACATCAACTTTTAATTACGAGCTTCAAGCTGTTTCCATCTGTTTGAAGCATCTTTGGGAGTTTGGTCTCCGTTGTAGAGCTGTCCATCACCACAAATAACTGGCCAAAGTAGTCATTATTTCTACAGCAGGAATGACATGGATTCTCTTTATGGCGTGGTGCTCTCTTACAGAGACGTGTGTGCAGCAGGGTGTGATTGTGACAGGTCACGTTGCGTCGTCTATGTATGTGCTGTAATGATCATGTTAAATAGATGAACGTATGGATCACAGGACCCTAATTTAAAAGAGAAATCTGGACAGAGAAAATATCCTTAATCGAGCATACTGTCACATACTTCCAGAGAAAATAGTTGTTCACATTTAGCTGGCTCAGATGGAGAGCACGAGTGAATTAAAATTGGATCTGAGCTACTTGGTATTCTGGATGGAGTTTGTGTCCAGACTGACAGGGATGAGAGACTTTCTGCATAGCAAGTAATCAAAATAATTCCCCTCTCTCTCTCAATTTTGTTCTGTTTATCTTGGAGTAATCGGTGCAGACTGATTGTAAACAGCATGCAGTGGCTCTGATTTGCTTTTACATTCATACATTTACCAGACACTTTTATCCAAAGTGACTTACAGTAGAGGAATGATGATACTGTAGTATCATATATGTATATAAGAATATCTGAAAATTTATAGGTTAATTATTGTCTTTTTCTTGGACTTTATTATGTAAACCTTCCATTACTTTCAGAATTGTGTATTTAACTGTGAAACTATAAAAACATAGAGACTAGAAAAGAGAGAACTTCAGTAGATTCAGCGTAGACAAGACTTGGATAATAAAAACAGCCATATTTTAACAATAGTGCTGCAGATCTTCTGAACTTGAGCTAATTTATCTCTTGAGCTGATTTGATCTAATAGCTACTAATAGCTAATATAATACAATAAAATATTTAAACAAATTACAAACATTACATTAAGTAATAAATAAAAAATATAATACAATAAATTATTTAAATGAATTACAAACATTACATTAAATAATAAATAATTAAAATATAAAACAATAAAATGTTTAAATTAATTACAAAAATTACAAAAAATAATAAACAAAATACAATATAATATTTAAATTAATTACAAACATTACATTAAATAATAAATAATTAAAATATAATACAATAAAATATTTACAAACATTACATTAAATAATAAATAAAAATATAATACAATAAAATATTTAAAAACATTACATTAGATAATAAATAAAAAATATAATACAATAAAATATTTAAATAAATTACAAACATTACAATAAATAAACAAAATACAATACAATAAAATATTTAAATGAATTACAAACATTACATGAAATAATAAATAATTAAAATATAATACAATAAAATATTTAAATAAATTACAAACATTACATTAAATAATAAATAATTAAAATATAATACAATAAAATATTTAAATAAATTACAAACATTACATTAAATAATAAATAAAAAATATAGTACAATAAAATATTTATATAAATTACAAACATTACAATAAATAATAAACAAATACAATACAATACAGTAAAATATTTAAATAAATTACAAACATTACATTAGATAATAAATAAAAAATACAATACAATAAAATATTTAAATGAGTTACAAACATTACATTAAATAGTAAATAATTAAAATATAATACAATAAAATATTTAAAAAAATACAAACATTACAATAAATAATAAACCAAATACAATACATTACAATACAATATATTTAAATGAATTACAAACATTACATTAAATAATAAATAATTAAAATATAATACAATAAAATGTTTAAATAAATTACAGACTTTACATGAAATAATAAATAAAATAAAATACAATACAGTAAAATATTTAAATAAATTAAAACTTTACATTAAATAATAAATAATAATATTTTAACTTGCTTTTAAATGAACGTGTTGATAAAGCTTGCGTGTCATTCTCAAGAACTGCTGTTTTCCCAATGAAAGCATTTAATTCTTGCACCAAACTGGTTTATCTTTATTAATTTCATGGCTCAGTGACTGGCAAAACTACATTTAAAAATCTCTTAAAGTCTCTAAAAAATGTGTTTTCTGTGTGTGATCTTCTTATTTTGTCCAGGACTCTTTCTGAGTTGATTGCTGATGCTGAAACATACGTGTATCTGCGCATTGAGTATGATTGACGGGATGTTTCTACATATAATCACACAGAATACAGATTATAGTAGGCATGTACTAGACTGAACCTTACACATGCCACATGTTTTCTACACTCTCTGTCACATAGCAACAATGCTGTATCCATAGAAACAGCTTTAAACTTAAAACAAAATGTATTTTTATCTCTTTTTTTTCTCAGAAGCCGAACAAGAATTCTTTAATTGGAAATAGATAGACTTTGTGTCTCTGAATTGTCTTTTTTCCCCATGTAACACCTGAACTTGCCTTCTAACAGTAGCTGAAAATGTGTAAAGAGACTCACATTTGCATAACTCATTTTCACTTTTTACAGTGTAGAAATCTGAAATGCCACATTATGGCATGAAACAAAATCATTTTATTGATAATCTCAATATGTAAACATACAGTATATCTGAACATGATCATTACTTGTCTTCCTTAATTTGTTAGTTATTTATCTCGTCTCAATTACTTGCAAAGCTGCACAGAAAATTATACAGGTGCCTCTCCTGAAATTACAATCCTTTGTCATTGTAACTCTATTAATTGAAACTCCAGTGGTGAAATTGAATTTGCATTGCAAATCCTGTGTCTGTATTGTTCATTTCAGGGGGATTATGTTTGCCTTGGATTCCTTCGGAATCGATATAAACTCGGTGAGTCACAAGCCAATAACATTTATTCATTACAACTAGAGCATCAGTGGAATTACAGTTCTAATTAATGATATTGTCTTGTTAATTATATAGTCTAAAAAATCATAATGGTTGTTTTGATTAATGTATTATTGTCCCTGAATACTTGCCCTTTAACGAAAGTAATAAAATGACTCACACACTTGATTAGTAGTCCATGACGGCTAATAAATCAGTGTTTACTGTATGAAATAATATTGCAAACTGTACAATTGCACAGTAAGTGTGAGATTTTAGTTGAAACTGTTGAACATTGTCAATGTTTCCAGGCTGTAGGGATGTTCAAGGGCATTCAACTACATGTTGGTGATTTGAGGCGACTTGAGCAACAGGAGCTGTTGATGATCCAACAAAGGTGAGCAGAATTCAACTTTATGTAAATGAACAGTGACACAATATGGCAACAACCAATTGGAGTGCAGATCACCTGTACACATTAAGTATAGCTGAAATATTTATCTTGCCCCCTGATTTATCTGATAGCTCCATTGTTTTAAAAATGGAAAATGATTGGCTGCATCAAACGTGAGAAGTTTTATTTTAAGGTGGCGTCCTCAAAAAAACATGATGTGTGTAATGATACTGCTTCAAGACACGAATGGTTGAGGATCCAAACGCAGTATTTTAATCAGAGGGTAATACACAATCATAATAAAAAAACCAGGCAAAGGTCAAAACACAGAGTGGGCAGTCCAAACATAAAACAAGGATAAATTCCAGGGCAAAAACAGAAAAATACAGGGAAAATACAATGAAACCAGGAAAAAACAAAAAACGGGAGAAACAAGGTACGAAGGCTCAGAATTGCAGTAACTACAGACATACAAGACCTAGCGATGAGTGACTGAATGAACCAGGTTAATATAGGCAGAAACTAACAAGGTAATGAACTGGCTGATTACATTCAGCTGGGCAGTGGGTTATGGGAAATTGAGTCCGTTATAGTGAGGCAGTAGTCCGGGGTTGAGTGCCCTCTGGTGGCTGTTAAGGGCACTCCAGCTGGTGATCATGACAACGTGTTACTTGTAATGTTTTAAAAAACATGTTACTTGTAATGTGTTACCCCCAACACTGCTCCTGACACATGACATGACACTATTAGTCGGGCACATGAACTTTGATTTAACAGTGAAAAAAAAAATGCAAAAGCGTGTCCTGTGCGAAATTTTCTTGAGTTTTCTTGAGAGAATGAATGTCACAATATTCCTTATTAGTAGTGTGCTGAAACTTTTGGTTATGGTAAGGGGTGTGACATTTCCAAAACACGCTTGAAGCGGTTGACCAATCACAACACACTGGTTCAGCTGACCAATCAGAGCACGTTGCACTTTTCAGAAGGAGAGACTTCATAGAGACAGGAACTAATCAGAGCATTACTGACAGACTGGGAAGAGAGGTGCTGCAACAAAATATGTGAAAAATAATTGTTTTTTGAACATTCAGGGCCCTATCATACACCCGGCACAATGCGCCGCTGGACGCGACGCAAGTGTTTTTTGCGAGTTTCAGCCCGACGCAATTATCATTTTCACGTCCAGCTCCCACGTTGTTTAAATAGCAAATGCACTCACACCCATCTGTTCGCCCATGGGCGTGCTGGTCTGAAAACGAGATGTGTTCAGGCGCATTGTTGGCGTGTTGCTATTTTGAGGCAACTGAAAACGACTGTGTTATTGACCAGCTGAAACCTGCTCTAAAGTCAATGGCGCCATGTAAATAGCGAATCCGCCATGGCGCAAGTGCACCTGGCTTTTAAAGGGAATGGGAGATGACACTCTGATTGGTTTATTGCATGTTACGCCCAAAACACACCCATGACTCATTAAGAGACTAGGTACAACCCTTTTGGACCATGCACCTGTTGCGCCGACCATTAGATTGTTAAAATAGGGCCCTCAAGCATGAAAAGCTATTCTATTGACAGCAAAATCAAGACTTTGAAAAAGGGTATAATAGGTCCACTTTAACTGCTAGAAACTGCTTTTAAATGCTGGAAAGAATAATCAAGTCTGCATTGTGTATACACATTATACTAGATCACAATTGGTCTTTTTCCACTTTTATTTTTATTTTTGTTGCATTAAAACTTGAGCAGTGGCACATATCAAAACATGTTCGTTTGTGACATCAAATTTGATCATTTTTACAGTAAATTTCCTTACACTGCCAGAGCCCTTGTCACATACTCAATCAGAGCGTGTTCACTGCGGTGCAATCAGCCGCACTGATGAGAGGCTCACACCAGGTACCAGAATCACAGACGCTCTCTTGCATTGTCTCCTTCACCTTTGAAGCCTGAGGCTGCACGTCACAGCAGCCTCTTCAGGGTTTTCTTTCACCTCTGCGTCTTTCAAAGGCTGCTCTGTCGGTCAGAGTCCATCATCCTGCTTCACTGGAGAACAAAGTCTTTAATTCCCTCTGCGCCGTGTGAAAACAGCCCATTTCCGAAGGAGCGACGCTCCCGCTGGTGGAAGGAAAGGGTCACGACCTTGGATCAACATCACCTGGATGAAAACGTTTAAAAGCCCCTCTGGGGCTGTGAGCGATCTGGGAATGTTTTTCTACACCTGAGCCTATGCCATTACAGAGGCCAAAACACGTACAGTGTGTTCATCAAAATGTGATCCTGTGTGTTGTTGTTTAAACTCTGAGCCTCCAGTAAACAGACCTCACAATTGATTTATTGTCCTTCAGCACTTTTTTAATAAACTGCTTTTATTGATTCCAAGACGAGAGGGTTTTTTTTCTGTGATATCTAATAGATAGGTGAAAAATTGTGGCTTATGGGTAAGAACTGATAGAGAATACAAACTGAAAAAGTGTCTTCACAGATTCAGTTTGCACGCTGAGCATGATAAGGATGCTTGCATGTCATTTTCTTTGTCAGATGCAATTCTGCACCACACTTGTTACTCTGTATTATTTAGTTTGTTAAGGATAACATTGAAATCGGTAAAAGAAATAACCAAGACATTACAAAATTAAAAAAATATATTAAATTTATGTAATCTCCAAAACTGCAGCTCTTGTGGGGTGTTCCCAGTCTGCAGTGGTCAGTATCTATCAAAAGTGGTCCAAGGAAGGAACAGTGGTGAACATTTCTCTTTAAAACTTTTCATTTTAGACTTCTAATTCGTGACCAGTGTTTTGTTTTGCTCTATCCTCTGCACTTACACGTTTTGTCATTACGACATGGTGGACGGTGTGTGGCTCACTTTTCGAGGAGCTAAGCTAATAGGGCCGTCTCTCATGGGAAAATAACAAACAGGGTGGATGGACTTTTACCATAATAGTGTGGTTATGTAGTGTACACACCCTGCGGACACATAATTATGTTAAAAAACAATGTAAAAGTGAATCTTGCATAATAGGTCCCATTTAATCTACTTACACTTGTACGCAATGTTCGAATTTCAATAATGGATCTTTTAAATTACATTTGTCTCTAAGAACAAGATAACGCTCCATCAGTGCTGTTATTCGATAACTTATAGTGGGCTTGTGTAAATGCTGCTTTGTGGGGGCAGGGTGCTATCAGCATAACAGTTTGCTAATATTAGTATACTAGCTGTGAGGAACAGAGTAGCAGGGTCAATCTGCAGTTATATCTCCAGAGATGAAGAGGAAGACAGCGTCCACCATCCACAGTAATAACACAATTAACAAGTCAGGGTGGAAAACAAGTTTAGCTCTTCTGTCTCTTCTGTGCAGTTCTGTTTGTTCATCTGCAAGCCAGCTAGGATTAATAAAGCATTAAAAAAGGATTTTTCTTTAATTTTTGAGTTAAATGTTCTACGTAGACATACTCTAATGTTCACAATGCAAATCAGCGTGGTTGGATTATACTGTTGTTGTTGACTAAAAAAAAACTTTCAGTAGACAAAACCTGCTAAGTCTATCCCTCACAGCCAGTTTCATCCATGTTAAATTCAATATGGCGTCTAACCTGACTAAGGTCTGGGTTTACTGATTTAGTTTTTTTTATTTTGGTTTTATTATTTTGTATTGTTGGACCTTTGATTCATGCATTATGTTTGCTGAAAATTGAACATTGGCATTGATAATGTGCCTCTTCCTAGGTGCCACCATGTTTGTGTGACTTCATACACCCACATATCAGCAAATTTGGAGCTCTTGTTTTAGATTTTTGCACAAGTTTCCAAGTTGGAAGTCAAGTAGCGCTCTTTCACTGTTTAAGTATTTAATTCCAACTTTCCAAGTTGAATAATTTTAAGAATTTGAGACAACAGTTGGCAACAACAGCTAAATTAAAAAAAATATATATTTTTAGTTCTGTCAAATCGTTTAATCGTGATTAATCACATCTAACATAAAAGTTTGTGTTTACAAAATATATATGTATGTACAGCCCGAATTCTGGAAATGTTGGGACGTTTTTTAAATTTGAATAAAATGAAAACTAAAAGACTTTCAAATCACATGAGCCAATATTTTATTCACAATAGAACATAGAGAACATAACAAATGTTTAAACTGAGAAATGTTTACAATTTTATGCACAAAATGAGCTCATTTCTAATTTGATGCCTGCTACAGGTCTTAAAATAGTTGGGACGGGGGCATGTTTACCATGGTGTAGCATCTCCTCTTCTTTTCAAAACAGTTTGAAGACGTCTGGGCATCGAGGTTATGAGTTTCTGGAGTTTTGGTGTTGGAATTTGGTCCCATTCCTGCCTGATATAGGTTTCCAGCTGTTGAAGAGTTTGTGGTCGTCTCTGACGTATTTTTCGTTTAATGATGCGCCAAATGTTTTCTATAGGTGAAAGATCTAAACTGCAGGCAGGCCAATTCAGCACCCGGACTCTTCTACGACGAAGCCATGCTGTTGTAATAGCTGCAGTATGTGGTTTTGCATTGTCCTGCTGAAATACACAAGGCCTTCCCTGAAATAGACGTCGTCTGGAGGGGAGCATATGTTGCTCTAATACCTTTATATACCTTTCAGCATTCATAGTGCCTTCCAAACCACGCAAGCTGCCCATACCGTATGCACTAATGCACCCCCATACCATCAGAGATGCTGGCTTTTGAACTGAACGCTGATAACACACTTGAAGGTCTCCTTCCTCTTTAGCCCAGGGGACACGGCATCCGTGATTTCCAACAAGAATGTCAAATTTGGTCTGAACATAGAACACTTTTCCACTTTGAAACAGTCCATTTTAAATGAGCCTTGGCCCACAGGACACGACGGCGCTTCTGGACCATGTTCACACATGGCTTCCTTTTTGCATGATAGAGCTTTAGTTGGCATCTGCAGATGGCACGGCGGATTGTGTTTACCGACAGTGGTTTCTGGAAGTATTCCTGGGCCCATTTTGTAATGTCATTGACACAATCATGCTGATGAGTGATGCAGTGTTGTCTGAGGGCCCTAAAGACCACGGGCATCCAATAAAGGTCTTCAGCCTTGTCCCTTACGCACAGAGATTTCTCCAGATTCTCTGAATCTTTTGATGATGTTGTGCACTGTAGATGATGAGATTTGCAAAGCCTTTGCAATTTGACGTTGAGGAACATTGTTTTCCACAATCTTTTTCCACATTCTTTCACAGATTGGAGAGCCTCTGCCCATCTTTACTTTTGAGAGACTCTGCCTCTCTAAGACATCCCTTTTATAGCTAATCATGTTACAGACCTGATATCAATTAACTTAATTAGTTGCTATATGTTCTCCCAGCTGAATCTTTTCAAAATTTCAAAAAAGCCATTTGTTGCCCCCATGCCAACTTTTTTTTAAGACCTGTAGCAGGCATCAAATTTGAAATGAGCTCATTTAGAGGAGAAAAAATTGTAAAATTTCTCCCTTTAAACATTTGTTATGTTCTCTATGTTCTATTGTGAATAAAATATTGGCTCATGTGATTTGAAAGTCTTTTAGTTTTCATTTTATTAAAATTTAAAAACGTCCCAACATTTCTGGAATTTGGGTTGTATATATATTATTATATTTGTGTGTGTCTCTGTGTGTGTAAGACATATATACAGACATATACACACACACATATATATTATGTAAACACAAACTTTTATGTCAGATGAGATTAATCACGATTAATCGATTTGACAGCCCTAGTGCAAGAACCCTTGACTAACATTATATGAGGGAAAAATAAAACATGGCCTCTTTAAGTGAAGTACTAGCTTCAAAATGAGATATTTTAATTAAAATCAGTTCAATAGCAGTAAACTAAAACACAATACTTCCAGGCTTTTCATATTCTGCGTTTCATTTTAGTGAGTCATCAAGTCGTTTATAAATCCAGCTGTCTTTCGCTACTGTGTGAGGTGGGTTATCAAACCCGTCATTCACATCGGCAGATCCATCAGACCAGAAATCCTGTAGGAGCCTTTTGTTTGTCTTCTGAGAACCTCCAAAAAACATCCTGTCAGACATACTGTCTCCTGACTCCTTTCTGCAATTATGCAGATCAATCTTGTTGAAAAGAAAAACTGCCAGCCAAGAGCAGGTTATAATTATGACCCTCCAATCTGTGATCTCTCAATCCTCCAAGCGCTAATTGATTTTGACACACCATTTTGTTCTGTTAAAATCCGCTCTGAATATAACACATTCTCTGCTTCAGAATTCAAACAGCAGTCGCTGTGACTTTGTCGACAGAAACTTTTAAATATCTTGCTGGACGTGCTTGGGAATGCTGTGCTTCTGACACCAGATGAAATGAGACAGAAATAGTGAAACACATGTAAAAGAAGGTTATCTTCTGGCGAGCCACATGAGGTTCTGAGAAAACTTAATGCATTCGGTGTCCCATTAGAGCCGTAAAAATTACATTTCAGACGGAACCATGACCTTTACAGATACACAGGAGACAAGCTTTTGTCTTCATTTAGATGTTTTCTCTGCAGGAATGGACAAATATCATTCAAGTGTTCCTGCAGTAGATCAAATGGTAGAAGATGGCACCAACAACGCCAACTGATAAAATGCACATCTCTTTGGATAAAAGTTATGCATTTGACAGACACTTTTATCTAATGTGCTGTATATTGCATTCACGTTTTTGCATTTTATCATTTGCATTCCCTGCAAGTCTTTGAGCTACAGGAACGCTATAGTATTAAAAGTTTTTTCACACATTTTCATGAAAACTAAACACATTTTAGAATCCTGAAATTCTCAGTACCGCACTGAGTAATGATCTTATTCTCATTGCTGTACATTACTGTGTTATTTCTATACAAGTGTTTTTTTGTCTGGATCAATACTATGTGAAACCAACTGAAAGACCTCTTCCTCATTTTGTATCAATTGATTTATCAATCCAAGATCCATTTATTGCGTTTTCAAGATGCCGTTAACTTGCATTCTGTTGAATATGCTCAGAGCCAATATTATTAAAGACTGGCTGAAAATGCATTACAGGTTACGAAATGACCATATTGCTGGTTTGATTGTTTTAGCAAACATACAACATTGTTATATGTCATGTACATCGACAAGTAGCAACATCATGCAGTTCACAAGGGCCTGTTTTTTTCAAAAGAGCTGATGTATTAGACATACACGTGGTGTTTTAAGAGGCCAGTCCACAAATGGCTGCCGGCTGCAGCATGCAATCATCCTGACGTGCAAATTGAGTTTGCTTCCATTCTGTTTCTGGCATGGAATACCAACGAGGCCAGTTTCATGCAGGTCTGTCTGTTTGTGAGGGGGTCGAAGTGCAAAGACGCTTCGCTCTCGATGTGTTTGTAATACGAGGTGAGGCACAGGGTTTATGGGTAGTGCTCTGGATGGATTGGCTCTTCAGCTGCCGGGGAAGTGGAAGGCCTCGTCCTCATATCTGCGCTGACATTCCCCAGCGTGCTGAAATAAAGGGCAGCGGAGGGAACTTGACTCTAGTAATGACGCCATTAGTCCTTCCGTCACAGGCCTAGCCCTCATTAGGGTCTCGCAGGATGTGATCTGAGTCTATCATGAGTCTCTGAATTGAGAAAGGCCATTTACGAGGCCCAAATGACAGATATTATTATCATCTCATCTCATCACTGTGCTGAAGCTCAAATAACTGTAAACATGCGGAGATAGCCAACGTTACACGCTTCTTATTGCTTGCATGCCGTCTGGATCCTAAAATTCACGTAACACATTTAATTACTTAGGGGCCATTTACATGACACCATTTCAAGTGAAAACGCAAAACTTTTTATGCGTTTTGGTCGTTTATTTACACGAAATGAACGAAACGATGTTTTGGTGGCCTGAAAATGCAAACTTTTGAAAACGGGTTTCAAAGTGCAAGTTTTTGAAAACGATACCATTATCGTCTCTTTGTAAACTACAAAAACTTGAATTTGTGAAAACGATGACGTAATGCACATGCGTAATTACTTGTTCAGCCTACAGGTTTCTTTACTTAGTAGTTTCTTTACTAAGTGACATCGCCAACTACTGGCCTGGCAGCAGAATACAGCATTTGACTTCGTCAGCAAAATTAGATTAGATCGATTATACTAGCTATTCACTCGAAACATAGCATGATGAGGACATCTGCTGGTTAAAGCCATGTAAATGCAACAAGAACAGCAAAAACATGTTGTACACGCTTTGAAACCGCAGCGCGTGAGCTTAGAATAAACAGACCATTATCGTTCGTTGGTGTGGAGGCAAATATAGTTATCGTTATAGTCATCTTTATCGTTCTTGGTGTGAACGGACCTTTAAAAGCTTGAAATTTATGTATATATTTCCCTTGCTGCTGCTTTTCTTTTTGCAATTGTCCTTTGTCAGCTGCAAATTGCTGCATTTGCATGTATTAATTTGCATGTATTAATTGTATTTTGCCTATTTTGATACACAAAAGTATGTATGTACTGTAGTTGCTGTAAGATTAATCAACATTTTAATTTAAAATTTATATTAATGTACAAGGTCCTAGTCCCCAAGATTTTTTACAATTTTAATCATTTTTTTGCTTTCACTACTTCATGTTAAATGCTAATGAATTGTGGCAATTGAATATTTGAAAGTTTTTTAAAAGGTCAAAAATTGCCCATGTACGGCCTTCACTACTGAAGTACACACTTAGCTAAGGCATGTGAATTGGGATGCAACCAGAAACTCACAAGGATTCTTTTATCTCCAAACCGCTGTACTTCTAAAGTACAGCTTGACACAGCCAGGCTAGAAACTCTACTGCTAACATTAATATTTATACTAAGTCACCTCTCCCTCGAGTTTATTCAGAGGACATGTTTAAACATTGCTTTCGCTTTAAGCCATCACCAAGTAAATATTGAAATGGATGCATTCTTTAAAGAGAGCCATGACCTTGTGTTTAGTGCACACGTTCTAGGAATGGCAAATGTAAGAAATGCTTTTGCACTGAAGCATTTTTTTAGGCTCTTAAGGCCTGTTCACACCAAGAATGATAACTATAAAGATAACAATCGTTCAAAATATAAAAGAATAGCACTGTCCACAACACAGCTATAACAACAATGACATAGAGAGACGATATCGCTAAGATCACTTTCAGAATTATTTTTTTTCCAGCTGTTGAAAGATAAAACACTGACAGCCAATCAGAATCCATTCTAATTTAAGGGCTCACGCATTTAAAATGGCAGACAACATTGCAGAGAAGTTAATCACTGAGGTCCAGAAAAAGCCACCACAGTTTTGGCCATTCATTTACATACCAACAGCATTTTGGAGGCCTGAAAACGCAATTGGAGTCTCAATTCAGAGACTGCATCCTTCGAAGGCCGATTGTGTCACAGTGGCGCGATGAAGGCCCCTTCAAATGTGGCCTTGGAATGCGTCCTTCGTTTCCCGGGTAATGAAGGAAACAATAAACGGATCATTTGAGGCCTA
>NC_067241.1:13945000-14010000 GCF_019924925.1 Ctenopharyngodon idella
GGAAATGAAAATCATCAACCTACAGAGGACTGAATTCAAAGACACCCTGAAAATCAAAGTGAAAAAATGATGCAGCAGGCTAGTCCATTTTGCTGAAATTTCATTGCAGCGACTCAAAATGGTACTCAGTAGTTTGTATGGCCCCCACATGCTTGTATGCATGTCTGACAACGTCGGGGCATGCTCCTAATGAGACGACGGATGGTGTCCTGGGGTATTTCCTCCCAGATCTGGATCAGGGCATCACTGAGCTCCTGGACAGTCTGAGGTGAAACCTGGTGGCGTCGGATGGACTGATACATAATGTCCCAGAGGTGTTCTATTGGATTTGGGTCAGGCGAGCGTGGGGGCCATTCAATGGTATCAATTCCTTCATCCTCCAGGAACTGCCTGCATACTCTCGCCACATAAGGCTGGGCATTGTCGTGCACCAGCATAGCGTGACAGTGGGTCCAAGGATTTCATCCCGATACCAAATGGCAGTCAGGGTGTCATTGTCTAGCCTGTAGAGGTGTGTGCGTCCATGGATATGCTTCCCCAGACCATCACTGACCCACCACCAAACTGGTCATACTGAGCAATGTTACAGGCTTCTGAATGATGTTCTCCACGGCTTCTCCAGACCCTTTCACATCTGTCACGTGCTCAGGGTGAACCTGCTCTCATCTGTGAAAAGCACAGGGCGTCATTGGCGGACCTGCCAATTCTGGTGTTCAATGGCAAATGCCAATCGAGCTCCACGGTGCCGGGCAGTGAGCACAGGCCCACTAGAGGACGTCGGGCCGTCAGGCCACCCTCATGAAGTCTGTTTCTGATTGTTTGGTCAGAGACATTCACACCAGTGGCCTGCTGGAGGTCATTTTGTAGGGATCTGGCAGTGCTCATCCTGTTCCTCCTTGCACAAAAGAGCAGACACCGGTCCTGCTGATGGGTTAAGGACCTTCTACGGCCCTGTTCATCTCTCCTAGAGTAACTGCCTGTCTCCTGGAATCTCCTCCACGCTCTTGGGACTGTGCTGGGAGACACAGCAAACCTTCTGGCAATGGCACATATTGATGTGCCATCCTGGAGGAGTAGGACAGCCTGTGCAACCTCTGTAGGGTCCAGGTATGGCCTCATGCTAACAGTAGTGACACTGACACTAGCCAAATGCAAAACTAGTGAAAAACAGTCAGAAAAGATGAGTAGGGAAAAAAATGTCAGTGGCCTTCACCTGTAAAACCATTCCTGTTTTGGTGGTCGTCTCATTGTTGCCCGTCTAGTGCACCTGTTGTTAATTTAATTAACACCAAAGCAGCTGAAACTGATTAACAACCCCCTCTGCTACTGAACTAACCAGATCAATATCCCAGGAGTTTAACTGACTTGATGCTATTCTCTGATTAAAAAGTGTTCCTTTAATTTTTTTGAGTAGTGTATAGAGTAGGCAAAAAACAGTATGTGTCAAAAGTATGTCCGTATTCACAGTACTCATAAGAGAGTAGGCAAAATGTACCCGGATGATCTACTTCTTCCGGTGAGATTCTAAAGTGTGCATACGATGGACACTTTACTATCCCATGAGGCCATGCCCACGAGAGAGGATTTATGAATGGCAGTGAAGTTTGGAAAGATGAAATGAAGAAATTGCTGTTTCTCCTGTGTTTTCATTTCAACAGATTTCTCTCCAAGAAGGTCAACTACCACCTGACCATCGAGAAGCCAATCATCTACGATGGAAGTGACTTCCCTTAAAAGTGGCTTTGTGGTGGTGTGTAGCGTCCTCGTGTGAACGGTTTTTAATTTTTATTCTTATTCATTTCAGACCTGTTCCTGTGTGCCAAGGGTTTCTGTTTTTGAGTTTTATGGGCTAGTATAGTATTGGTTTTTATGTTTTACTGCTGATAGCACAGAGGCTATCTGTTGTGACCTGCGTTAAGTGTTATGGAAGGGTTTCTAAAGCACATGTACTCAATGGAAGAGGATTAGTTGCTGGTGATGCATCTTTTTTTAGTTTTTTCGTGTTTTATTTTCCTTGTGGATTCAGTGGATTTCACAAACACTACAGATGAACTCAAAGCGTCAGTGATATCAGCAGTTGAAGCTCACATGGGTAAACATGCAAAGATAAGACAATCTCAAATTAAGCTTTAAAAATGGTCAATTCAGAGAAGTCATTTTCATTTGTAGCTGTTTATTAATGCAATGTGAGATTTTTTTTTTTCTGCGAACAAGACAAAAATGGCTGCTGTTTGCAAAGATATCACAGCACTTCCACTACAGATGTCCAACACATGGTACTATATGCCCTTGAGTTTACCAAGTACACAGAAAAAGTTTTTTTTCATACATACAGTCATGTTAACTGCCAGTATTTTGGCGTATTTTTAAGAAGGTCTCTTTATAACATTTTGAAACCATAATGCTGAGAATTTCATACAGGGTAAACTATAAAGCAATAAGTGTCTTATATGTCTAGCTAACAGTCATTTTTTCTTTTTTTACTCAAAGCTGGATAATATAAGATGTTTATGTCCTTTTAAAAGTATATCAGTTTCACTTAATTTTGTAGTCCCCAACAGCTAGGTCAAATTGCCACTGGTATGACAGCAATTGTAATATTTAACTATAAATACTACCATAATATTATATATGCAGAATGTATACACATGCAAATATGGCACTTTTTTATTATTATTCTACTCAGTCTATGCAGTAATTGTGCTTACAATACATCGAATGAAATGGCACATACTTTAGCACTTGCACAGAGTATATTTTTTGCAAATTACTCGCATTTATAATATTTTTTGACATGTTCATTTCTGTTTTCTCTAAACTGTAGAATATGCATTTCTGAATCCTCATCCTTGGAGCTCATCAAACATTAGTAATACGAACACTAAGGGTGTTAAATATGCATTTAATGGACTGTCTCGCTTTTTAAAATGACTTTGAAAGCAAATATTCAAGACATATAATTTTCCCGGTGACAAAGCTAAACTAGACTGCTGCTCTTAAGAAGATTTGTTTATATATTTATATCCCATCTCAATCTCCTTTTTGAACTATGTGCAATTTTAAATATTTTCTTAATAGGTCTTGTTCTTTTACAAGAGTAATGGTATTTTAAATAAATTGATACTTTTGAAGTACTTTTTAAAAGCCGTTGTTCAGGAAATTGTGAATAATTCATGAATGTCACTGATTTTAATTATGGTATTTGTGAACCTATGCAATCAATGTTTACAATTTGCAGAACCCTTTAAATGTAATAAAGTTTTATCAGTTCAACATCTGTGCAACAGTTTTTGTATAATACATATGCATTTATACGTATATATGCGTGCATGTGATGATTAACTCATTAGATCTTTATAGTGACCCATCCTTCTGCTAGTAACTTGGTGGTTTACGTGACATTGCTGGTCATGTGATGTCAACATGAGGGGGCAACCTGTAGAATAAAATGGCTTTTTTTTTTCTGAGAGAGTGATATGACTGGAGTCTTCATCTCATGTAAGTGTACATCATTTTAATGTGTTTAAAAAATGCTAATGATTTTTTTTAAACCTACACTATGGACCCTTTGATTTTGTTTGTTTTTTAAATGAACAATTTAAAGGGGACCTATTATGCCCCTTTTACAAGATATAATAAAAGTCTCTGGTGTCCCCAGAATGTGTCTGTGAAGTTTCGGCTTAAAATACCCCACAGATCATTTATTATAGCTTGTCAAATTTGCCACTATTTGGGTGTGAGCAAAAACACGCTTTTTGTGTGTGTCCCTTTAAATGCAAATGAGCTGCTGCTCCCGGCCACTTTCCTGAAGAGGGCGGAGCTTTAACAGCTCATGCTTCAGTTGCTCAACAACAACAAAGCTGGAGAATCTCACGCAGCCAAAATGAGGATTGTCAGTAACGGTGTTCAGCCTTACATTGTTCAAACCGGAGTCGACACTGATGGAGAGACTCAGGAAGAAGTTACAACTTTTAGAATGAAACTGGATGTTTCTGAATGGATAAATTTATGTAGTTGCTGTGGAGTTGATTCAACTCATCCACTAGCATGTGCCGTCATGTTAATCTTTTGTGCAAATCCAGCGTTGAATTGACCCTCGTTTGTGAAGCAGTCCGGTGTAAAATGACAGTATGGTAACAACAATCTACAACAACTCTTCCTCTTCTCTAAAGCAGCCCAACATGGCCTCACCCGCTTTGTTGCGTGTTCCCGGGGGCAGGGTTTATGTAAATTTTAGTGATGTTACACCCTGGAAGAAGCTTGTTGTAGTCTTTAAACAGAGAATTCTTTAAAAGAAAATATCTCCCTTTGCATTGAACTTTGAGCGTCGTAACTGCAGAAGTTGTTTATGTTCAAACAGCAACATTACACACTAACTAAAGTTTAAAAAGTGAAATCTTGATCAAACACCCCTTTAAATAATTAGTCAATACATCACTCCTTTCAAAACGTGTTTTTTGTCTTAGCCTGATTTACTATGGTAAGCCTATTATGTTTATATTTTAGACCTGTCGGGATGGTTTTCGCGGGAAATTGCGTACGTATGTCACTCGCCCATGCGTGTGTTTTCCCAGGAAAACACGTGTCTATTAAAACAAAAAAACAAAACAATGTTCTTCCGCAAAATGCATGCAGTTTTATTTTTTAACTGCTACAGGGTCAAAAGTTACATTGTGCACCTTTTAATTGCAAAAATAAATAAAAAAAATACGGAGAGCACCATTTAAGTGTTTTTAAAAAGTGCATTTACAAAAATAAATAGAAGAAATAAATGCCAGTGCACCTAAAATGAAAAAATCAAGAAATTTGAATTGAGTATTTTGATACTTAGCTTTAGATGTGTAGAACAAATACTTATGCTTGAGAAATATCAATACAGACATTCATAAAAAGGTTCTTATCCGGTCTGAGCTGTAAAAGGTGCATTTGTTGCAATTCCCTGCAGTAGAGATGCGATGGTTTTCAACGCGCCATGTGCAGCAGCAGTATTATGAATGATGTGCGCTCCTCTCCTCTCTCTCTCCTCTGATTGGTCAGACTCGGTCTATAAAGCATTTGATCCAACTACAGCTGTCAGCGCGCGCTGTGGGCAAGGCTGGAGACATGCGTTCGTGTGTTTGTGGGATCCTGTGCTTGACATCTCTTACAACTGTGAGTATGCACAAACTAAATTATTCATCACTGTCCTTTATTAGGAAAACAGAAGTTGACGGTAACGCTAATAGGCTACATGCAACTAATGAGATGCATTTCATTTAAAAAACTTACTGCTTTGTTTTTTTATGCCTGCACATGTACTTTTTACAATGCACATTTGTGTGAGAAGCATCTTTATAACAAGGAAATACTTTTAATGTGTAGTCTGTGGTCCAGCCAGCCAATTCAATTAATCCACGAGCACGGGATGAGGCTGTGTATTGTGTTTTAACCTGATCTCCTTCTGTATTAACTTTGTATTGTTTTACTGAATATTATTTTGAGCTCCGCGAGAATATAATCTTAATCAATGTCCTCTTAATTCATTATTGCACGAAATGTCCCGCGTGCATGTTTGCTCAGCCGTTAAGGCGTTGCTTTAAAGGTAGAGTAAGCGATTTTTCCACATCTGGCTCATAGACTCTGTAAACAGTGAAAATGAGTCGGGGAGCGGCCCGCGCTTTTTTAGCCAATTAAAATACCTGGACAAGCAGAAAGACTCTTTGCCTGTCAATAATTTTACATGCATATGATTCTGATGTTAATTTACTTGCTTAGCTTACTTTTTTAATTTTTGCCTGTGACCTGATGAAACCCCAGTAAATAAATATTTTAAAATCGTGATTAACACAGCCCTGAATCTTGGAAAAAAAAAAAAAAAAAAAAAAAAAGGCTTGTGATGGAGAGACCTTGAATTTGTCTTCCATCACTGTTTTTACTGTGTTCTTACTGTTCCTATGGGTTGTATAATATTTGCATAGGGTTTGTTGTTTTATATTTCCTGTTTTAGCTGAGTGGGCGTGGCCTTAAAGAAAGCACGAAGTGCTCATTTTAGCTATTTATGGAAATGTTTGTGCAAATGTATGTTGGCTTTATCTGTCCTATTTATTGCATTTATTGATTTGTTTTAACTACGCTTGTTCTTAATCATCTTGTTTATCTATTTATTAATCATATGGTGAGGCAAGAGTTAATTTTAAAAAAATATGGTATGTTCCAATTATCAAGCAGAAAAATGTGCGTATGTCACTAGAAGAGTGGAGGACTGATCATGGGTTTTGAGACAGTGAATAAGGTTATTGAAGTGCTGCTTGAGCACACTGTAACTCTGGCCTTGATAGCTGATGAGGAGAGTTTGTACTGTTTTAGTACATTGTACTGTTTTTGTTGATAACCTGTTTTATTTTCTCTTAACCATATTTATTTGCACATTTTTGCACATCTGTTGTAAATAAACATCTTTTTGGACACCAACATCGCTCCATTTTTTTCGTCCTGGTGTGATTCTCCTGGTGACCGCTCAGGTCCCTAGCACAAGGCTTAATATTACCTAATTTGATGATAAAAACAAAAAATTCCAATAAAGACCCAACTTTTTTCCACAAAATAAGAATGAAAATTTTTAAATGTCAAAGCAGTTAAATGTCAAAAGTTTAGGCTTTAATCAAAATAATTTAACTTCTATAATAAATTATAACTTTAACTTGTAAAATGATTATAATTTAAAATGTATAAAAATATATTCAAATACTTCATTTAATGTCAAAGAAATACAAGCTTATAAATAAATAAGCCTTTTTCACAAAATCTGTAGATTTCTGTCACTGTTTGGATGTAGTAAAACACCCACAGATGTAGCAGAAAAGGTCAAGTTTGTATTTTCTTCTGTCACTGACCATAATTCTAACCATGAAATCAGGGTTAGGCATAAAAGAATGTCATGCATGTGAAAATCAGCTGCGAACTGAACGGATAGTTAGAACCTGACTCAGAGGAAGAGAGGAATTTGTTTGTGGCATTTTTTCTGGTGATTAAAGGATAATACAAGACTTACAAATGGTTGTCAAAAGCAAAAATGCTAGGAAATGCACATCATATGTGAGAAAGTGACTATTTTTGGAATCAGCACCTAAAAATGAGTAAGAAACAAGTACCGGATTTTATTCAGCAAATATGATGCAGGGAGGTGCAGTTCTTGTAAAGTATCATTAAGTGTTTTTGAGGTTCTTCTAATGGCCAGAACATGCTTCCTTGTTTCCCACCGCTGGCAAATAATGGTCTTCCTCCATCAACCGCATCTCTGTGTTTTAGCCACTCTAAACTCCAGCACTGATGGAAAACAGAAATTGCAATTCTCCTGATCCCAAGGTTGCTTTCTGAAGTCGAGGTTAGAGTATGCCATTTGCTGTTTCTAAGAAAAGAGGAAAAAACACTTTTGTGGAGTGTTAAATTCTCCTTTGTCGATGTGGATTTGAGAACAAGTAAAATGACTTCAGATACAGATACAGGCCTATTTGGACACACGTCTAACTTTCTCTCAAAGAAGGTTGTCAGCTCATCTGGATATTTTGGCTTCTTGTGTTTCAAAATGACTTTTAGTTTTTAAACCATCCATTACGGCTGGTAAATGCAGGTGTATGTGGATTTTGTCTCCGAATGAAGAGAAGGCTTCAAAATGATCTCGCCGTCAAAAATAAGCGCGCACTTAACTTTCCTCTGGTGCATCTGGTTGTGCACTTGTGTGACCATTTCCTTGGCAACTGCACCGAAACCTGCCTATATGAAGTAAATGTGGATGCAGAAGCGCCATCTGTGAGCTGAACTGGGGGACCCTTCTTGGAAACGGGGTGGTTAATGGATCTGTGTGCTGTCCTGTAGAATGGAGATTAATGTTCTCCAGGAAGGATGCACAGTTATAATAGAGCTCTCTGTAAGCGAGACAGGTGGTTTGATATGGCGCAGGTGGTTTTTTCTAAGTGCCCATACAAATAAGCATTTTCTTTCTCATTTTCTTTGCAGAAGTACATTAACATTTCAGCCCTTCGGAATTCATCAATGGAATCAGTGGTTCTGGTTGGCGTGTCGGCTTTAGATTAGTTGTTGCATTCATAATACAAGGCTTTCTTCAAGATGTATATTCTCAATATATCTGTGCAGGCTGAGACGAGCATCACTATTGTTTAGGGTCAGAAAGTGTTTGATTTTTTTAAAAAGAAATTAATGCTTTATTCTGCAAGCAAGAATTCAGCGTGAAATGGAAGTTATGATAGTCTTTTCTTATATATTATATTTATAAATATGTATTCTTATATATTGTATATCCAAGTGAAACGTATTCTTGAACAAGAAAAAAATTAGGGCGGGGCTTGATTTTGTACATGAGGAATTGATTGGATGGTTGTGGTTTGCTATTGGTGAATCTCATGTGAGTGACAGGTTGCCCCGCCCTCGAGCTGAGACTCACGTCATCAGAGATAAGATGATGAGGGGAAGGGATGTTATTTTGATTCATGGTGACTTTAAATGAATGCTCTTCTTTATTAATCAAAAAATCCTAAACAAAATGTATCTCGATTTCCATCAAAATATGAAGCAGCACAACTGTTCTCAACATTGATAATAATCAGAAATGTTTCTTGAGCAGAAAATCAGCATATTAGAATGATATCTGAAGGATCATGTGACTCTGAAGACTGGAGTAATGATGCTGAAAATTCAGCTTTGATCACAGGAATAAATTACTTTTTAAAATATATTCAAATAGAAAACAGCTCTTTTAAATCTTAATAATATTTCACAATATTACTGTTTTTGCTGTATTTTTTGATCAAATAAATGCAACTTTGGTGAGCAGAAGAAACTTCTTTCAAAAAGAAGGGACTTTAAAGGGAACCCCTGGTGTTAAGACTTGTATGGCTTAATATAACGTAAATAATCTCTCTTACTGAAATATGTAGTAGAAAACTTATTAAAGATTTACGTTATTTAAAAAATCCATGACATATTTGGACCGATTTGGACAATGGGCGGCGCCATTTTGTTTAGCTGCACAGTGCGTTCTATGTTGATGACGTCAAATGGTTGCGCTCACTGAGCTACTGACACTGTCATATTGCTATTTTTACCGCAACACAACTCAGAATATAATATACGATGCCACATTGTGCAGCTTTCGGTTGTATTTTTCAGTCTAAGGGCAACAAGAGAAGCGATGTAAGTCTTTACTGCATTACTAGCGATAGGAGAAGAAAAGAATGGGAAGTTGTGAAGAATGTGGATGAATAAAACTTCCTAATTGCGTCTTTGTCCTCTTCACTTTAGCCCTGATGCCTTTGCGACTGAAAATTACAACCAAAAGCTGCACAATGTGGCATCGTATATTATATTCCAAGTTGTTGCGGTAAAAATAGCAATATGACAGTGTCAGTAGCTCAGTGAGCGCAACCATTTGACGTCATCAACATAGGACGCACTGTGCAGCTAAACAAAATGGTGCCGCCCATTGTCTAAATCGGTCCAAATATGTCATGGATTTTTTAAATAATGTAAATCTTTCATGGGTTTTCTACTACATATTTCAGTAAGAGACATTATTTCCATTATATTAAGCCATACAAGTCTTAACACCAGGGGTTCCCTTTAAAACGGACTGTTTTAATTTGGTGTAAGCAGCCACCTAGAATGCCCTAGCAACCACATAGCAAAGCCTGCAACCAACCAACAACCCCCTAACATCATGGCAGTGGGTTTTGTACAGGCTACTGTCACTTACATTTTCTTCAGAAGATGTAAAATTGTCTTTAAGTGAATAATTAGTGTATACTAATTGTTGCTGTCTGCATTACAGCACCCACAGTTCAGCTCAGTATCAAAACCAGAAAGTAGAAGCCAATAATAGTATTTATTTGTTTTTATGAAACGCATGCAGAGAAATAAAGGGACAGAAGAACATGTTGGGTAAAATATCCACAGCTTGCAGCTCTGAAATACACTGAATCCAATTGTGAGTGATGTCTTAGTAACAGCATGAATGCATTAATGGACTCGCTTTTTATTTCATGTCTAGAGAATCTAAAGCATTAGTGACAAAAGCACTGGCTCTCTTCTCTCATTTTTTCCACTAATCAAACCGATTGCGACTCTGAACATGTCAGAGTGTACGGGTCAAGTTTAGTAACCGCCAATATTAGATGTAAATGACAGTGGAACATGGTGGTTGTGTGTAAATATTTTTTTTTTATGTAATGAAGCGTGTGTGAGACAGACCTTATGAAAGGATGATTAAATGAGGCTGAATATTTACAAATCACCACTTACTCAGAAAGAGTCAACACTGATTGATTCATTTTGTGTCATGCATGAATACTAGTGGATTCCATCACTTTAAACAGCATGATAACAGATGAATGACTCTTATAAAGAAATGTCACAGCCATATTTCACTCCAAATCAAAAGTAAAAAACAAGAACATACATTTTGCATAAAGAATATTTCTTTTTTTTTTCTTTCTTTCTTTTTTTTCTTTTTTTTTTTTTTTGCATTGTGAGAATTTGTGACATTATTTACATCACAATTGAGCACATTTTCCCTCCAAATGCTCACACTTTAGTGTTTAGACCTGAAATATGTGACGCACATTAAATCATTCACAATTTGTTTAGTTTTCGGAGATGCAAGCTCCAGGCAGCAGCTGTGTCATCATATATATATATATATATATATATATATATATGAGCAATATCACACGAGTAGCCGTGCGATATGGCTGTATATCATCACGGCTGTTCTCGGCGGGTACACGAGCACTGAACGCCGCTGCCTGGAGCTCGCATTTCCGAAAACGTCTGAACAAATTGTGAATGATTAAATATGAGTCACATATTTCAGGTCTAAACAACTACATTCTTGCCTAAAACTACAGTTTGTGGTACAAGAAGTGTAGTATTTGTAAAAAATACGGTGGATTTGCTCAGCTGCCATGACAGACGCTTCAAGCGAAGTGATACAAATGGTGAAAAGGGGTGCTGTTATCACTAGAATATCACACGGCTATCAGCCAATCAGATTTGAGAAACAGAAAGAACTGTTGTGTGTGTAATATATATATATATATATATATATATATATTTATAATATATATAAATATATAGATATAGATATTTATTTATTTGAAACGAACAATGTCACAATGCACAAAACCTAAGTGGTCCAAAATTAGGCTTCATTTTCTTAACATAAAATACCACTGTTACTATTTTTTCTTTTGATTTTGAGGTGAAATATGACCCAGACAGTTTTCATGAGATTTACCCAGACAATAAGTAACCTAATTCAGCTGTTTCCTGATGGATAACGTAACCTTGAAGCAACAACTTGAAGTAACACCCATATAAAAGCACCCAGGGGAGGCCTGTCTCACAAAATCAATTCTAGTCCAGGGCATTTTGGGGTGTTTCTAGTCTAACTTTCTAAAAATAGAGTAAAGCGTATAATGGTTACAGAGCTCTGTCTGGATTACTGCTATCAGAGGAGAGTTTTTGGCAGCTTAGTAAAAAATAAAGAGGTGATGTTGGGTGGATAGTGAGTTTAGCTTGACCTGCTTTCTTAAGCACTTATGATTCATCGCCTCTACACTTTATTTTACCTTTCCTTTCTACTAGCAGGAAAATATCTGGTGAGGTTACACATGAGAAGATTTTTACACGCATGCATTGCACTGACTTATGCAGCAAATCAGTGAGTGTTTCTACAAGACACAGAGCAACAGAGCTATTCAGATGTCTTGGATACGCTGCCGGTTCAGAAACATGTGGATGATGACTGCAGGTTATTCTGAAGATGTGTTGTATGTTTTAATTTTGGTTTGTTGGATAATGGATACCAGGGGAAGGCGACAGCAATGTTCTTCAGGCGAAAACTGACCATGTAAGAAGACAGTTTAGGCTGTTGCTGCTATTTAGTACTGCAGGGATGACTTGTTTTGTAGGCCAAAACCCCCAAATAAATTCTCATTTTACACTTCCATCATCCTGAAGTCAAAGGGTTTTTTGAAATGGCTTTCGTGCCTGAAATAAGGTCTGTGGTTCATACAAGCTCACGTTTTATGACCTAAAATACATTAGTAATACCCCCTTGAGATTTTTTAAAAGCTCTTACTTGTCTTGTAAAAGGCGGTTGCTAACAAGTGTCTAAATGAGACAACAGATAAACCAAACTACTCGCTTTGCTTTCACAGCCTTACTGAGTTTATAATCACGCTCTTGCAAACTATATTCTAACTCAAACTTTCAGGAAAATGTTTTTAAATAATGACTGAAAGAGTTGTTGGAAGCGTAGTGATGGTGATGTTGAAGGTGTAGTTCGTTTATAGCCTACGTCAGTGTTTCTCATCTGGTGGTTGCAACCAAAGACTATAGATAAAGAAGATGGTTCACTCCTATAGTTATGAATAGGAGATACTGCAATGCGCAATATGGCAGAATACGTCCCGCCTTCTAAGTAAAAGGGCCAATCGCTGATTGATAAATTAATTGCGTCACTGCAGCTGCCTTTAGAAGCTCGGACTGCACATGTGCATTGGCTTGTCTGGCCTGAAAAATAAGCTTTTTAACGCTATTTGAGCATAAGAAACAACATTTATGGGACAGTTCATGTCAGATTTTGTTGCTGAGTTCAAATATGTTATTTAATTGTGAGTTCGCTAAGCACTTTTTGAGATTTCAGGATTCCCCCATTCAAATAGATATGACCTGGTCTTGGATGCCCGAAATAGCTACCCGGAGGCGTTGCAAATATGAGTGAACAGACTTTCCTTGAAAGGGAAAAGTAGGTTGCGGAGTGTACCGTCAAAGAAATGACAACAAACGTATCCACCTTATTCCTGACTAGCCTACTGCGTTTCGAATTATGGGTTCCACTTCCGGTTTGGGCAACTTCCATTTAAAAAGACTGAAAGGAATTGTTTCAAATCATAAGGTTGCCCTACAAATAAAGCTTATCCGTCAGTTTGACTGAATGAGCTGTCAATTTTTCTTTCATGTTTTATTTTCAGACATAATAATTTTCAGAATAACGTAACGCTTGGTATTTTAACGTAACATGTTATAACAAGAATTTTTTCTCCTCAAAGCCTCACGTCTCTTTCCAGGTTTGTTTTCACAGGTAAATACAATTTATTATATGTAAAATGATGGAAATCACTTTGAAATAGTATCACGCAATGCTGAAGTTCATTAACATTTTTTGTTAAGGCAACGTATATTACATAATACAGATATATATCACTATATTTATATTTAACCTGTCTGTTATTGCTGTGGAAAGAATCGCGCTTTTTCATGGCCTGTTGAAAGTACCTTGTTGATGCTTTTACACTTTTAAATGTCCTTTTAATGTTCTTTGGTTGAAGGGTGAGTAGAATAATGTCATCTCATTGTACCCAGTTTAAAAATAAAACGTATTATTGCGTTCATAGAGGGAGCCTTTCACTGACTCTTTACAGCTTAACGGAAGTTACACCCATATCCAATAAGGTAGATAATTTTATGTTTTTCTGATTCGAGACTTTTATTTTGAATGAGGTGAGTGAAAGCTGCTGAAACTTCTGCTGAGTGCCTGAGAAAAACGCATTGTCCTGATTCAGTATTTGCGGTCAGATGAGATGTCAGGCTATATGTCAGTGACAGTGTCATTATTTTTAATGTTATTTTCGTAACTTTTTGCTAAATAAAAAGTCTCTCACCTCAGAAAAACAAACTTTCCTGTCCTGTCAGCCGTTATACTGTGCTCATAGCGCGCACTCTTGAAGTGCACGCGCAAATGCGGCGACGCGCCCTGTATATCGCTTCAGTATAAATAAAACTCAAAAGAAATTAAGACGAGCATGCAACGTCGCAGTTATGTCGTCAATTATTAAGTCATGACATTACCAAAAAGTACCAATAAATTACGGAACTGGTACTTCGTGTGTTAGCTGGGAAGGATTTGCATGCAGGTATGATCAATTTTATTCATCAGGATCAGTTTCCATGTTTTATTAACAGTTCATGTTAAGTATTGTGTATTTACCATGGTAACTTTTGTTTCCTTAACCCCAAAATGGCACTTTATTTTCACTTTGTGCTAATTCGTATATTTTTTAATAACTGGTGGCTCATACCAACTAACTTTATTTGTATTAACAAAAAAACAAACAAAAAAAAACTAGTTTGGGTGGGTCCTACATTTTTGTAAATTTTATATACAAATGTTCAAACCAGTTGAGAACCAGTGGCCTACGGATAACTTTTTACCAATTGTAGTTAGGCTTCAAAATTCATTTAAGTTGTCATTTTGTGAAGATTATCGCGATGAAAAACTTTGTAAGAATCATAAATGCTTATTTTCTGCAATATAACAAAAGTCAATGGAAAAATCCTATTGGGTTTTTGTCAAGTAAACCAGGGTGATGCAAACTTACAAAAATAGTGTCCTCTATAGGTTTTGATTCATAATGCTGTGTTTTATGTTTAGTGCTTATATTTGTCTGTGTTATTTATTTATTTATATTTTATTTTATTTAATGGCATTGCATCAAGATTGGGGGATTGGTAGAGATTTCACTGCCTTTACACTGATATTTCATATAGTATTATGAGACAAAAACATTGAATTGTTTTAAAGGATTTTCTGCAATGCTATTGTTTAGCAGTGGCTAATAAAGGTTGGCTGGGCTTCTCAGAAGACATATATTCAGAGCTTGAAGGGTTGAGTTTCATTTAATCTCGCTCCGTTCGTTTTGAAGGGCTCTCCGTAGTTTTTCATCATGAGAGATGAATAAAAGAATTAGATTTATTAGTTCTTAGGGCAGTCTTGTAAAGAATGTTCCTGGATGGGGTTTTTGATCCTAACTAAGTGCTGGTACTTTGATTCAAAGCGGGACAGAATGAACTCGTGGTGGAAAGTCACCCTTCAACAGCTCTCCAAAGCTGTCATCTCTGGAGGGTCTCTCAGGAAGGCTCTTCCTCCGGTTGCTTCATTTTTAAAAGCATTTCCATCAGTTCGCAATTTCACTCTGTCACAGTCAAAAGTTTGGATATAAGTCTCTTGTGCTCAATAAAGCTGCATTTATTTAATTAAAAATACAGTAAAAACAGTAATATTGTGAAATATTATTACAATTTAAAATAACTTTTTTTTTATTTGAATATATTGTAAAATGTAATTTATTCCTGTGATGCAAAGCTGAATTTTCAGCATCATTACTCCATTCTTCAGTAATGTATTTTATATTAATTAATAAACAAATAGTTTGTTTGAAATAAATGAACAATGTCACAATGCACAAAATCTAAGTGCTCCAAAATTAGGCTTTATGTTCTTAATGTAAAATATAATGTATTTTTGTTTTTTTGTTAAAACTTTACAATAAGTTTTCATTAGTTAACCTTATTTAATGCATTAACTAATAATAACTAAGAATAAGCAATACATTTGTTACAGTCAGTGTAATTAATTACTTGCTATTAATTGCATCTTCAGCAGTGTAATTACTGTACTAATTACTCTCTCTGAAAAGTATTGCATTACTTACTAATTGCTTTCTAAATCCCAACCTCGACCAGTTAAACAATACAACACTGGGTTAAAACAACCCAAGTTGGATTGAAAAAGGACAAACCCAGTGACTGGGCTGTTTTAACCCAGCGAATGGGTTGTTTTAACCCAGCCGTTGGGTCAAATGTTTGGGTAGTTTTATTTAACTCAACTATTGTTTAAAAATGACTGTATTGTTTGCTTAAAATGAACCCAAAGTATGTTGGAAATCAACATTTATTAATATGCTTAATAAATGAACTTTTATTAATACGTTTAATAAATAATAATTAAACAATAACCTTTTTTTAAATTGCTTATTAATAAATGTTCACCTTTTGATTATTATTGTTGCCTCTAGTAATTATGTTTCTGATTTTTAATTTCCAACCTATTTTGGGTTCATTTTAAGCCAGTCATATAGTAATTTTTAAACAATAGTTGGGTTAAATAAAACTGCCCAGCACGTTGGGCAAACATTTAACCCAACCGCTGGGTTAAAACAACCCAATTGCTGAGTTTGTCTATTTTCAACCCAACTTGGGTTGTCTTTAACTCAGCATTTTTTTTAGAGTGAAGGATAGACATGAAATGGCTCTTTTAATTCTTAAATAAATAATATAAAATAGCATAAATTATTCTTGAACTGGCCAAAGTATTTACAGGGAGAATTAAAATTGAAATTACATTAAAAACATACATTTTAACATTAGACGTTAAATGTTAAATCCACTATTGTTTTATATAGAATTATTCTATAGTCTACACAGTAGCAAAGTAACTTACAGAAAAATTAAGAGTAATCCCTACTTATTTTTCAGATTACTTAATAAAGAAATAAACCCAACACTGGTTACAGTATATTTTAATTTTTGTTAACGTTCGTTAATACAACTGTAGTTCATGTTAGCTCAGTATTTCTTGTTTTTAGTCTTTCTCCTCTTCTGTTGTCCAACTGTGCTTTATAGACACTGAAAATGGCAAGTGATAATATCAGCTGGCAAAACTCTTTCGTGCGTCTCTAAGACTTGGAGGATTTAAAAGAAATAGATGGAGAGATATAAATGGCGAGAAAAACTAGTACATATGAGATGGTTACAATGAGATAGAGCTGCTATATGAGACTAAAGAGCATCACGCAGAGCAAACACACAAGCCTGTCTTCTCTGTAGACTTGTTTATGGTCGGCTCAGTGTTTCTGAACAAATCTTTTAATGAACAATACCCTGCCGTCGACCTGTATTGTTCATTCAGTGAAAGCTCCCCCTTGTAGCAGAGAGACGTGACTGCTTTGGAGATTATTTATCTTAAAAGACTGACTAGAGCACGTATAAATACACTTACTGAACGGGCTGTGAAGAAGCATATTGTTGAACTTATGTGAACTCTTCGCATCTTTTTTTTTTTTTTAACTTTTCAAAATGTTATTGACAAAAACTTTGAGAGTAAGGATATGAGAGTAATTCTCAGGAAATGGTGTGGTGGCATTTGTGTGCTGTATAGCCTATATTTACGGAAGAAGATTAGGGCCAAGCAATAATAAAAAATAAAAAAAACATCTCGAGATCATAGTCATTATATGAGACATTAAACGAGAAAAAAGTCGAAATAACATGTTGAGAATAAAGACGATTTCGATCAGTGTCATGATCATTGCATACTGATAGAGGACATGACAGGATCACTAGTCAGGCTTTAGGCTTTCTTTCAGTAACAAAGATAATCAGCTTTAGCTAATTATCCATCACCGTGTGCTGATATACAGCCATATCGCACGGCTACGAGTGTGATATTGCGTTTATACAACAGTTCAACGGCACGTGTGTGTGTGTGTGTGTGTATATATATATATATATATATATATATACAGTTGTGGTCAGAATTATTAGCACGCTTGGTAAATATGATCAAAGATGACTGTAAAAATAAATCTGCATTGTTTATCCTTTTGATCTTTAATTCATAAAATTAGCAAAAATCTAACCTTTCAGTGAAGGAAAAGAATTAAGAAATATATAGATTTATTATTTTAAGATGTTTTAATCACAAATGAAATGGCTGTATTGGCCTTTGGACGGTTAAACCGAATGACCTCTTGACACTTCAAAATCTTTAAAATACCTTTATATGTAGGAAAATATAATTAAAGCCTTTTGGATTCAATAAAAGAGATCTAGTTGTACTACCTTACATACTTTGGATGTCACATCTTTGTTTATTATAATTATTAAGGCCTTTGGACAAAAAAATGACCCGTCACGTCATTGACCCATATATATATATATATATATATACACACACACACACACACACACACACATATATATATATATATATATATATATAGTATAAATCTGAATTTTTGGGGATATTTGGGGATCTCCCTATGCTGTAATGTCTGGTCCTGTTATTTTGAGCCTGAGGTGGTGAAATACTGGTTTCTTGAACCTTTTTGAACAATAATAAAAATGTCCCTGAGTATATCTAGCACAAAGGGAGCGTTTTCTGAGAATAACCTATGAGGCTTTGATTGCAGTTGCTTTCAGAAGCTGCTACAGCTCATAATCATTTTTTAACTCTTAACCGGCATAGAGACGCAGTCACACCGAAGTGTTTGATTGGATACAATCACTCTGAATCAGCGCTTTGATTAGATGTACATAATTTTACAAAACACAAAACATAACATTTTAAATGCTCTTCTATGCATATACATATGTGTGTGCATACAGATGTTGAAATGGTTCTTGACGACTGCTACTTCATTAACTGCCTCTACAGAGGAAACATTGAGTTGAAACGCAGTGTATTGTTAAAATTGCAATGAATTCTTCTCGGCATCACTTTTCAATAACCTCAATGTGGCATAATGGCTATCCATTGAAAGAAGAAATTTCACCTTTGTGCTAATGCAATCAGAAGTAATGTTTTTCTGTGCTGGTATTAGCATTACATTCTCATTCCATTTTAGTGTGCACATATGCACATGCTTTCATGCTTTCCGTCTGGAAAGTGGGTCAGGACAGCATGCACAATTAATTGTAAGAGCGAGTGTCTGAGAATGGATGTATGTGTTATGTTATAAAGGAGACCTGCATTTCTGTGCATCACTCATTTCATTTTCTCTCTCTGCAGGTGTTGTGTAGTTTGCATCCCGAGTGTGAATATATTTTTCAGTTGGCAAGAGATGAACAGCGGTGTCTGCGAGAGATCACAGAACTTGGGAACCTCAGCAGTTTCTCAGGTAGAAATAAACCAAAGCTCCTGATGAGATGTTGAAGGGGTTTGTCATCCACAGGACGTGAGATGCATGCTAAACAGCACTGAGATTACATTGAGAGCAAACTGAGACCTTTTCTTAGGCATCCTGCTTCTCAGATTTTTCACTTCAGAAGTACTCTCATATGCGAGTCTCAACAGTGTCTCAAAACTTCGCTTTTAATTGCTGAGACACAAACCGAGTCCGCAATCAAAGTCTGATATCTCAATATTCTCAGATGTATTCTAGACTAAATTATATGAGCTATACTACTGTTCAAAAGTTGGGGTTGGTAAGATTTAGGCTATTAATGTTATTAAAAGAAGTCTCTTCTGTTCACCAAGGCTGCATTTATTTGATCAATAATTAGGGTTGGTAATCAAAAATTGATTCCTGTGTGTGCATTTTAATGTGGTTTTAAACCATTCAAGCTCAAGAAGATGGGAAAGAGAACTTGATTCGACACTCAAGCGCTGTTTTCTTTGCTCGGCACATCCAGAGCGCGCGCACAAAAAGTCTCTCATATAGTGCATGAATAATGAATTGAGTACTCTTCTTGCGCTTGAACGGACAAATACACACAAAATTATGTCAAAATAATCCCAGTCGGTTATGTCTTAAGTGAACTTAAACAGTTGAGAAAACGCATGTGTAACAGTGCATTATGCATGTGATCCGTGCGTCAGGTCTTAAAGTGACAGCAGCCTAATAAACCTGCTGCCGTTTCATTACTTTTAATCAAAGAACAAAAGAGAGAAAATCACTCACTGATCTATAACTTTTGTAACTTTAAAGGGGACCTATTATATGCCCCTTTTCACAAGATGTAATATAAGTCTCTGGTGTCCCCAGAATGTGTCTGTGAAGTTTCAGCTCAAAATACACCACAGATCATTTATTATAGCTTGTCAAATTTGCCCCTATTTGGGTGTGAGCAAAAACACGCCGTTTTTGTGTGTGTACCTTTAAATGCAAATGAGCTGCTACTCCCGGCCCCCTTTCCAGAAGAGGGCGGAGCTTTAACAGCTCACGCTTCGGTTGCTCAACAACAACAAAGCTGGAGAATCTCACGCAGCCAAAATGAGGATTGTCAGTAACGGTGTTCAGCCTTACATTGTTCAAACCGGAGTCGACACTGATGGAGAGACTCAGAAAGAAGTTACAACTTTTAGAATGAAACTGGACGTTTCTGAATGGTTAGTGGATAAATTTATGTAGTTGCTGTGGAGTTGATTCAACTCATCGACTAGCATGTGCCATCATGTTAATCTTTTGTTCAAATCCAGCTTTGAATTGACCCTCGTTTGTGAAGCAGTCCGGCGTAAAATGACGGCATGACAACAACACTCTACTACAACAAATCTTCCTCTTCTTTAAAGCAGCCCAACATGGCCTCACCCCCTTTGTTGCATGTTCTCGGGGGCGTAGTTTATGTAAATTTTATGGTTAGTGATGTCACTAACCCAGGAAGAAGCTCGTTCTAGTCCTTACCAGCCGTTTGTTGTAGTCCTTAATTCTTTAAGAGAAAATACAGGTATCTCCCTTTGCATTGAACTTTGAGCGTTGTAACTTTGTAGATGTTGTTTATGCTCAAACAGCAACATTACACACTAACTAAAGTTAAAAAAAGTGAAATCATAATCAAGGTCCCCTTTAATAATGTTTGATATTTATATTGGTCCAGTTTATTAGTTAGTTATTCTTTAGGCTGCTGATTTTTGTTCATGGTATTCAGCTGCAACAAAATGTTTTGCAAAAAGACCGAATGTAATTTATTCCTGTGATCAAAGCTGAATTTTCAGCATCATTACTCCAGTCTAATATGCTGATTTGCTGCTAAAGAAACATTATTATTATCAATGTTGAAAACAGTGGTGTTCATATTTTTGTGGAAAATGTGATACATTTTTTCTGGATTCTTTGATGAATAGAAAGTTTAAAAGAACAACATTTATTTGAAATAAAAAATCTTTTGTAACATTAAGTGTTTTAACTGTCACTTTTGATTACATCCTTGCTGAATAATGATATTTATTTCTCTTTTTTCAATCTTAGTGACCCCAAACTTTTGAATGGTGGTATATACTATTCGCATTACAGAAATAAAATATTTATTTATTCTTACATAAAAGAGAAATTTAGAACACGTTCTGCTGCTACTATAAAAAAATACATTATACTGAAGCCATAATGTCTCCTGTCAAGCATTTTAACTTTTAAAATTACTTTTAATGACTTTTAAACTCTATTTCTTTCTTATTTTAAATGACATACAAAAACAGGTCACAAACCCATTACATGACATTTAAAATAAATGACATCTACATAGCATTTTACACTGCCATAAGCTGTCAGTGGTGACATTCAGAGACAGAGGTTAATAGGAGATCAGTCTCATTGCAATGCAGTGCCTTGCGTTTGCGTTTCCCAGCGGTTCAGATGTGAAGTCGTGTTTGGCAACGGCTTTGCAGGAAATTCACATGCATAGATATACGTGTGCCAATTCCAACACAGCAAACTGGACCATAGTAGAGCAATTCTAGCTGTTATGTGCTACAGAAAACCTTTCAGATACATTGTTTTCTTGATGTTTGGTGCTTGAGTGCATGGGTGGTTAAAAGTGCATGCTATTTATATATATGTGTGTATATGTGTGTGAAGGTTGCCTGCCAGTATGGGACTCTGTATTGTGCTGGCCCAGAGCTGCAGTGGGTGAGACCGTCCACTCACCCTGTCCGGCTGTTTTCTCTCTCTTCAACAACAACACTGGTACGACACAACCACAACATCCACACTTAATACAATACACATATTAGCAATATAACACTCATAGCCGTGCAATATGGCTGTCACGGCAATCACAGCGTGCTGATATACAGCCATATTGCACAGCTATGAGTGTGATATTGCATTTATACAATGGTTTGACAGTATATAAATAAGAAATAACAACAATAAAGAGTGTCTTTAAAACCCTCTTTTGTGCAGAACTACTTCCTTCCGCCACAGATTCAAATCTCAAGTTGACAATTTGACCAAAGCCTCTGTTACTAATTCTAAAACATCACTTTAGAACTAACAAAGGAATGTTGAGTCCCTCCATTGAAACTCATTGTATTTTGTACAGTATTAGAGAGAGAGAGAGAGAGAGAGAGAGAGAGATCACCTGAGCGAGCATTACCTGTGTCTGATATAACATTCATTCATCAGGTTGATGTCCATAATATTATATCCATTATAAAAATCTGTTTGAATGTCCGCTGAGGAAATCGATCTTTGTATTTGTCCTTTTTACAGTTAAGGGAATTTTCCAAAACATACAGAGCTAACAAAACAACATCTTTTGTTTACAAAAATCACTTTCAATTTAAAAGTCTCTTGCGACTGACTCATTGAACGAGTCTCATTCACTCGTAAAGTTTGCCTCGTAGTCTAATGGCGTATTAATGTAACTTTCACTTAATATGTTACGCACTAATGGACTCTTTCTCAATACCAAATGCAACATATTTTTTATATAAAATAATATTTATTGAACAACAATGTATAAATGAACAACAATAGCCATTATAAATGACAATAGGAAATAAACACAATTGTACAATTCAGTCAAATGTACAAAAGCAGAGTGCTACAGGATGTAAGTTAAATATAGTCTTAATATTAAATTTAACATAGCCCAGTTCAATTTGCTCAGGAACAAGTAATAGATTAATAAGACCAAAGATTATGTACCCCAAATGAATTATATCTCATGTTTAACCACTATAAGAGCCAGCGGCAAATCCCTGAAGCACTGGCCGAGATGAAGCTGTTCTCGGCCGATACACGAGCACTGAATGGCCGCTGACGGCCTGGAGCTCGCATCTCTGAAAACATCGAAACAAATTGTAAAATAGGCGCTATATATTTCAGGTCGGAACATCTTGCCTAAAAAAAAAAAACTCTTAAAACTACAATTTGTGGTACAACAAGTGTAGTGGTTGTAAAAAATACGGTGGATTCGCTCGGCCGCCATGACAGTCGCTTTAAGCGGAGTCTGATACAGATGGTGAAAAGGTACAGTAGGAGTGCTGTTATCACTAGAATATCGCGCAGCTCTCAGCCAATCAGATCTGAGAACCAGAAAGAACTGTTGTATAAAATAGAATATGTAATTAAGCAAAATTAATGATGTAATTATTTTTGTTTTATTATTTTATTTTTGTCTGATCCGAATGCCATAGAAACGTAGGGGTTCGCTCTTTTGACTCAAGAAACAGAAAATGTTTCTATCTAATGAATTAAAAGAGAGAGCGTTCTTAATCTCTGAGTTTGCCCAACATGCATTTCCATATTAACAGCTTCTGCAAGGAAACACGTTGGTTTCAGTCTGTGGGCTTTAACAATAGACACATCTACCTTGAGAATATGAGCTGAAACCTCAAATGGTAAAATGCACGGCCCCAATTTCAAGGCTTCATGAGCTTGAGCAAAGAAAAGGCAGGTTTTCATATTTGCCACTGCAATAACGTCTCAAATCTCCACAGATCCACCGGTATAACAAACTAAACCCAGTCTAAACCCGGCCAACCAATGCTGCATTCAAATCTGGAAGACCACAGATGAAATTGTGCTGCTGCAGTTTCATCTGATGATGAGTAAAGTGTCACTCCATCACTGACTTGTGTAGGAAAGGATACAGATCTCATTTCACATTCAGCACAAGCTAATTTTATGCATTGCATCTTCTCGTCCTCCAGAGAATAAGATAAAAATAAACTCAATGAAATCCTCAAGAAATGCTAACAAAGTTGCCTGTGAATGCATAAGCATATTTAAATGGTTTTTGAAAAGCTTGAAGAGATTGCCTTGCATGATGGTCATTGACCTTTGACCTTGATTGATTACTCTAGGTATAGTGAGTCGTAACTGCAGCGCTGGAGGCTGGTCACGGCCGTTCCCTCCTTACCATGAGGCCTGCAGTGTTGAGGACGACATCCCAGAGGTCAATGGCATGTTCTGCAATTCATACTCACATACACAGATCAGGCATAACATTATGACCACCTTCCTAATTTTGTGTTGGTCCCCCTTTTGCTGCCAAAACAGCCCTGACCCGTCGAGGCATGGACTCCACTAGACCCCTGAAGGTGTGCTGTGGTATCTGGCACCAAGATGTTAGCAGCAGATCCTTTAAGTCCTGTAAGTTGCGAGGTGGGGCCTCCATGGATCGGACTTGTTTGTTCAGCACATCCCACAGATGCTCGATTGGATTGAGATCTGGGGAATTTGGTGGGCAAGTCAACACCTCAAACTCGTTGTTGTGCTCCTCAAACCATTCCTGAACCATTTTTGCTTTGTGGCAGGAAGCACTATCCTGCTGAAAGAGACCACAGCCACCAGGGAATACTGTTTCCATGAAAGGGTGTACATGGTCTGCAACAATGCTTAGGTAGGTGGTACGTGTCAAAGCATGGATGGCAGGACCCAAGGTTTCCCAGCAGAACATTGCCCAAAGCATCACACTGCCTCTGCCGGCTTGCTTCCTTGCACTGTTGCTTCCTTGGACCACTTTTGATAGATACTGACCACTGCAGACCGGGAACACCCCACAAGAGCTGCAGTTTTGGAGATCCACCACAATTTGGCCCTTGTCAAACTCGCTCAAATCTTTACGCTTGCCCATTTTTCCTGCTTGTAACAACATCAACTTTGAGGACAAAATGTTCACTTGCTGCCAAATATATCCCACCCACTAACAGGTGCCGTGATGAAGAGATAATCAGTGTTATTCACTTCACCTGTCAGTGCTCATAATGTTATGCCTGATCGGTGTGCGTCTATATATATATACATATACAGTGGTAAGAAAAAGTATGTGAACCACTTGCAGAATCTGTGAAAAAGGGGAGATAATACCAAATGCATGTTATTTTTTATTTAGTTCTGTCCTGAGTAAGATATTTTACATAAAAAGATGTTTACATATAATCCACAAGACAAAAAAATAGCTGAATTTATTAAAATGACCCAGTTCAAAAGTATGTGAACCATTGTTTCTTTATACTGTGTGTGGTTACCTGGATGATCTATGGCTGTTTTTTTGTTGTGTGATGGTTGTTCATGAGTCTCTTGTTTGTTCTGATCAGTTAAACTGAGCTCTGTTCTTCAGAAAAAATCTCCAGGTCCCAAAAATTCTTCAGTTTTCCACCATCTTTTGCATATTTGAACCCTTTCCAGCAGTGACTGAATGATTTTGAGATCCATCTTTTCACATGGAGGACAACTGAGGGACTCAAACACAACTTTTAAAAAAGGTTCAAACATTCACTGATGCTTCAGAAGGAAACACGATGCATTAAGAGTCGGGGGGTGAAAACTTTTGAACAGGATGAAGAGGTCCATTTTTCTTATTTCGTTCGAATATCTTTTTTTTTTTTCATTTAGTACTGCCCTTCGGAAGCAACAGAAAATATTTGCATGTTTCCCGGAAGACAAATTAAATACAATTTACCTTGATCTTCAAATTCCAAATGTTTTCACCCCCCGGCTCTTAATGCATCATGTTTTTTTTTTTTTTTTTGGAGCATCAGTGAATGTTTGAACCTTTTTTAATAGTTGTGTTTGAATCCCTCAGTTGTCCCCAGTGTGAAAAAATGGATCTCAAAATCCTTCAGTCACTGCTGTAAAGGGTTCAAATATGCAAAAAATGCTGGAAAACTGAAGAATCTGCAGGACCTGGAGGATTTTTCTGAAGAACAGAGCTCAGTTTAACTGCTCAGGACAAACAAGGGACTCAAGAACAAACATCACAAAACAAACAAACAGTCATAAATCATTCAGGTAACCACACACAGTATTAAGAATCAATGGTTCACATACTTATGAATGGGGTTATTTTAATAAATTCAGCTATTTTTTTGTCTTGTGGATTATATGTAAACATCTTTTATGTAAAATATCTTACTCAGGACAGCACTAAATAAAAAATAACATGCATTTTGTATTATCTCCCTTATTTTGTTAAAATTATTAATATTTTCACAGATTCTGCAAGTGGTTTACATACTTTTTCTTGCCACTGTGTATATATACAGGTGCTGGTCATATAATTAGAATATCATCAAAAAGTTGATTTATTTCACTAATTCCATTCAAAAAGTGAAACTTGTATATTATATTCATTCATTACACAGAGACTGATATATTTCAAATGTTTATTTCTTTTAATTTTGATGATTATAACTGACAACTAAGGAAAATCCCAAATTCAGTATCTCAGAAAATTAGAATATTACTTAAGACCAATACAAAGAAAGGATTTTTAGAAATCTTGGCCAACTGAAAAGTATGAACATGAAAAGTATGAGCATTTACAGCACTCAATACTTAGTTGGGGCTCCTTTTGCCTGAATTACTGCAGCAATGCGGCGTGGCATGGAGTCGATCAGTCTGTGGCACTGCTCAGGTGTTATAAGAGCCCAGGTTGCTCTGATAGTGGCCTTCAGCTCTTCTGCATGGTTGGGTCTGGCATATCGCATCTTCCTCTTCACAATACCCCATAGATTTTCTATGGGGTTAAGGTCAGGCGAGTTTGCTGGCCAATTAAGAACAGGGATACCATGGTCCTTAAACCAGGTACTGGTAGCTTTGGCACTGTGTGCAGGTGCCAAGTCCTGTTGGAAAATGAAATCTGCATCTCCATAAAGTTGGTCAGCAGCAGGAAGCATGAAGTGTTCTAAAACTTCCTGGTATACAGCTGCGTTGACCTTGGACCTCAGAAAACACAGTGGACCAACACCAGCAGATGACATGGCACCCCAAACCATCACTGACTGTGAAAACTTTACACTGGACTTCAAGCAACATGGATTGTGTGCCTCTCCTCTCTTCCTCCAGACTCTGGGACCCTGATTTCCAAAGGAAATGCAAAATTTACTTTCATCAGAGAACATAACTTTGGACCACTCAGCAGCAGTCCAGTCCTTTTTGTCTTTAGCCCAGGCGAGACGCTTCTGACGCTGTCTGTTGTTCAAGAGTGGCTTGACACAAGGAATGAAACCCATGTCTTGCATACGTCTGTGCGTAGTGGTTCTTGAAGCACTGACTCCAGCTGCAGTCCACTCTTTGTGAATCTCCCCCACATTTTTGAATGGGTTTTGTTTCACAATCCTCTCCAGGGTACGGTTATCCCTATTGCTTTTACACTTTTTTCTACTACATCTTTTCCTTCCCTTCGCCTCTCTATTAATGTGCTTGGACACAGAGCTCTGTGAACAGCCAGCTTCTTTTGCAATGACATTTTGTGTCTTGCCCTCCTTGTGCAAGGTGTCAATGGTCGTCTTTTGGACAACTGTCAAGTCAGCAGTCTTCCCCATGATTGTGTAGCCTACAGAACTAGACTGAGAGACCATTTAAAGGCCTTTGCAGGTGTTTTGAGTTAATTAGCTGATTAGAGTGTGGCACCAGGTGTCTTCAATATTGAACCTTTTCACAATATTCTAATTTTCTGAGATACTGAATTTGGGATTTTCCTTAGTTATCAGTTATAATCATCAAAATTAAAAGAAATAAACATTTGAAATATTTCAGTCTGTGTGTAATGAATGAATATAATATACAAGTTTCACTTTTTGAATGGAATTAGTGAAATAAATCAACTTTTTGATGATATTCTAATTATATGACCAGCACCTGTATATATAATCATTCATTTATTGTAGTCAACACTCAACTCAACATGGTAATTTAGATGTAATTGATTTGCGCTCATTTGTCCCTCAGGAGTCGTATTTTGCCACTGTGAAACTGATCTACACTGTTGGTTATGGAGCGTCACTGCTCTCTCTCTCTGTTGCCGTGGTAATACTGCTGCTCTTCAGGTACTGTGCTTGGTGGATTAAAAAAAACCTCAAACACGCCACTGATGTAACTTGAAAGTTGCTGTAAAAATATTGTTTTAATATACCTAGTCTCTTTTGTGAGTAACTTTTAGCATATATCTAGCTACTTTTTCCACATGAAATTGACTCTGGCTTTACAACTTTAAATCAGCCTGTAGCTTGGAAATTAATCTCCAAGTAATTACTGTAACATTAGAAGGTTGTATTCTTTAAAATTATATACTTATAAATAATGTTGTTTGTATTATAGGCGATTACACTGTGCTCGAAACTACATCCACATGCAGCTGTTTTTCACCTTCATCCTGAAATCTGTGGCTGTTTTTATCAAAGATGCTACGCTGTTCTCCGGTGACGACACAGATCACTGCACACTCTCTACAGTGAGTCCATCACAACAGACCCCACAGCCTTTAAGTGTTGTTTCCTGTGAAAACAACAAACCTGACCGACTTCACACACACAACTTATCAATATTTTTTTGTATATTATATGTCTTACTGGTAATATTTCTCAGTATATTTATCAATATATATACAGTTGTGCTCAAAAGTTTACATACCCCTTGCAGAATCTGTAAAAATGTGAATAATTTTAACAAAATAAGAGGGATCATACAAAATGCATGTTATTTTTTTATTTAGTACTGTCCTGAATAAGACATTTTACATAAAAGATGTTTACATGTAGTCCACAAGACAAAAAAAAAAAAAAAGTTTCTGAAGGAAACACGATGAATTAAGAGCCGGGGGGTGAAAACTTTTGAACAGGATGAAGATGTCTAAATGTTTCTTATTTTGTTGAAATGTCTTTTTTTTTTTTCATTTAGTACTGCCCTTTGGAAGCAATAGAAGATACTTATATGTTTCCTGGAAGACAAATTAAGTACAATTTACCTTGATCTTAAAATTCAAAACGTTTTAACCCACCGGCTCTTAATGCGTCGTGTTTCCTTCTGGAGCGTCAGTGAATGTTTGAACCTTTTTTAATAGTTGTGCTTGAGTCCCTCAATTGTTCTCAGTGTGAAAAGATGGATCTCAAAATCATACAGTCACTGCTGGAAAGGGTTCAAATATGCAAAAGATGCTGGAAAATCAAAGAATTTGCAGAACCTGGAGGATTTTTCTGAAGAACAGAGCTCAGTTTAACTGATTAGGACAAACAAGTGACTCAAGAACAACCGTCGTAGATCATCCAGGTAACCACACACAGTATTAAGAATCAAGGGTTTGTAAACTTTTAAACAGGGTCATTTTTATAAATTCAGCTATTTTTTGTCTTGTGGACTACATGTAAACATATTTTATGTAAAATATCTTATTCAGGACAGCACTAAATAAAAAATAACATGCATTTTCTATTTGAATATATTTAAAAAATATAATTTATTCCTGTGATCAAAGCTGAATTTTCAGCATCATTACTCCAGTCTTCAGTGTCACATGATCCTTCAGAAATCATTCTAATATGCTGATTTGCTCAAGAAACATTTATTATTATCATCAGTGTTGAAAACAGTTGTGCTTTTCAGGATTCTTTAATGAATAGAAAGTTCAAAAGAACAGCTTTTATTTGAAATAGAAATCTTTTGTAACATTATAATTGTCTTCACTGTCACTTTTGATCAATTTAATGCATCCTTGCTGAATAACTGCATTAATTCCTTTGTCCAAAAAAAAAAGGAGACCCCAAACCTTTGAATTGTAGTATATATATTTTAATGCAGTGGTCTCAAACTTAGTTCCTTCAGAGTTTAGCTCCAACCAGCTCCAATTCACACCTGCTTGGAAGTTTCTAGTAATCGTGAAGACCTTGATTAGCTGGATCAGGTGTGTTTGATTAGGGTTGGAGCAAAACTGTGCAGAGCTGTGGCCCTCCAGGAACTGAGTTTGAGACCACTGGTTTAATGTATAGAAAATATTGGAGGATAAGCACCTCTGAAAAAAGCATCTTTTATGCTAAAAAGAACGATAAAATAAGTTTTATATAGAGTTTTAGTTATTTTGTACATTATTCATGGAAAATTCCTTGATTTCTTCAAGAGTCCTCCATAGTTGCATTAATTTTTTTTAAGTAGAAATATTCACCTTCCTCTATGTCCTGCTGAGTCTATACTTTCTCCATCTGCTTATCTCCTTCCTCTGCAGTTTTTTGCTCTTTTCATCATTCTCAGAGTGTCTCTCTCTCTTTCTTTAGGCAGCCTGTAAGGCGTCTGTGGTGTTTTGTCATTATTGCATCATGACTAATTTCTTCTGGTTGCTGGTTGAAGCCGTGTATCTGAACTCGCTGCTGGTCTCTGCCTTCCCGCGCAGCCGCCGCTGTCTGTGGAGTTTCGCTCTGCTGGGCTGGGGTGAGACTCTCATATCGCCATCCCTGTCCTCTCACACGCTCTTTCCCCTGGCCATCACAAATGGGTTTTATCTTGTAGAGTAGACTATGTGAGTTATTAAAGGAACAAGAAGAGGAAAGGAGAAATTAGGTTAGTTTATGTAGATTTTTTGGTAACACTTTACAATACCGGTGCTCTAATATGAAATAACCTTTACGCTCTCTTGAAAACCCTGAAACACCTTTGGTGTTCCTGGTCAAAAATGATTGGCCTTTTAAAAATCACTCGTTATGCTATATTATCAATCTTTTTGTCAACTTGTTTTCTCTCAGTTAGGACAGGTTTTCTATTTCTTTTTGAAACTGATTGATCATGGGCCTCATTGATCTGAGGATAAAGTTCATCTCTGTGAGAAAGAAACTCTGTAATACTCAAAATAGCTTGTTTGTGTACATGAGAATGTGTGTGTGTGTGTGTGTGTGTGTGTGTGTGTGCAGTAGACCAAGTCTGCATGTATCCATGCTTGCACAGGTCTGAGACCTTTATCTTTGCAAGCACACATTTAATATGTGAACACGCTTCTGAACACTAAATGTTTATCTTATTTTCAATCTTCCACCATTCATTTTAAATGGATTGTGTCTTTTGACTGATATAAACTCAGATCAATGAGGCCTATGATCAATCGGTTTCAAAAATAAATACAAAACCTGCCCTAATTGACAGAAAACAAGTTGACAAAAAAGACTGAATCCAATATTAAAATAGCATAACAACAGATTTATAAGCTATTGTGATTTTTGTTTTCGTTTGTGTAACAAGGTGGGGGGAAAAAAAATCCCAAAAAAGTACAAATTATTATCCCAAAATATTTGGGAAGTAGTTATATCCTGTGTGAATGAAGTCAGTAAGTTTTAGACCATTGCGATGAACATTTTTGGGAAAAAGAAAATCTTCTCCGGGTCAAAATGACCCAAACACAACATAAGGGTTAATTCATGATTCATAAAGTGTTAGTTCACCCAAAAATGAAAATTCTGTCATCATTTAAGCCCCGGGTATACTTCACTTTCCGCGCCTGGACACGTCTCGCGCGCAGTCGCGTCCGTGCATCTTTCAAAGTATACTAAACCATGGATGCGCGCGGATGACAGAGTTTGACACATGCACAGTACAATTTTTTCTATACTTTTTTTTACCAGACATCGTGTCATCAACGGGTTATCGCTGGGCAGGATCGGAGGAGAAAAATAGTGCATCCACCATTGCAACATAGTTCAGAAGATACACCAAGAGAACAGGAATCAAGAACGATGGAGAAGGCATGCTTCTGAGTTTACTCGTCTTGTTTTTGAATCGCTCTTTACACACTCTTCTTCGACGACTGCACATTGTGCTCAGTCCTGTGCATATTGCCACCTAGTGGGCACTTCTGTTCTGCTTGCGCATGCGCTTTTTGCGCTTTTGCATGCACACCGTTGCACGGTCTCGAAATTTGGGCGGACGGGGTGTGCGACCGTAATTTTCGCCATGCGGACGGTGCACGAACGCGGATGGCCGAAGTATACCTGGGGCTTTACCCGCCCTCATGTCGTTCCAAACCCATATGACATTCATTCATCTTCATTCATTCATTCATTCAACACAAATGAATATATTTTCAATGAAATATGGGATATTTTTGTCCCTTCATTGAAAGTCTGTTCACCCAAAACTCTAAAGTTTCAAAGCGTTCATGAAGCGTATGACTGTCTTTCGTCGGTGGAGTTCAAAAGAATATATTTTGAAAAATGTGCTTTTGACTCAGAATATCTTCTTTTTTGCTCCACAGAAGAAAGAATACAGGTCATACTCGTTTGGAACGACATGAGTAAATGATGACAGAAGCAGGGTTGCCAGGTGTTCACAACAAAACCCGCCCAATTGCTACTCAAAACTAGCCCGATTCAGGTTCTGGGGGATAAAATCCGCTTTTTGGTGGGGTTCCCTTGTTAAAGTTCGCATTCCAGGGGCTAAATGCTATTTATTTGGGGTCACTTCAACCCACAGACATGAAAAATAACCCGCAGCAACAGTGTTAAAGTAGCCTAATTCCGCAGGAAAAACCGCGGACTTGGCAACACTGGACAGAAGGGAACCTTGGACTATATTTAAGATAAAACACCATCTTAAAATACAACACTCACTATCAGTTTAACACTGATTGGTTGACTAGTCAGTTTGAAACATGTAATTTCTGTGCCACTAATTGCAAAAATAATGACAAACAGTTTTCCTGACAAACACATCCCATCTGTCATTAGTCAAACAAACAGATAATCCCATTCCAAACTCACGCTATTGGTTGAGCGAGTGTTGCTTTGTCAGGATGATCAAATGGTGCCTCAGTGTTTATACTTTTTGGTAGAATTGACCTACAGATATGACAAAGTTGACATCACCTTTCACAATAATGCATAGTTACACTACCATTCAAAAGTTTGGTGTCAGAAAGATTTGTTTGTTGTTGTTGTTTTTTTAAATTATACTATTATTGAGTATCAGGATGCATTACATTGATCAGAAACAGTAAAGTCAGTTATAATTTTAGAAAAGATTTCTATTTCACATAAATGCTGTTCTTTTGAGCTTCCTATTCGTTAAAGAATCCTGAGAAAAAAAAAAAAAACGATCACGGTTTCCACAAAGATATTAAGCACTGTTTTCATCTTTGATACTAAGAAATGTTTTTTGAGCATCAAATCAGCATATTAGAATGATTTCTGAAGGATCATGTGACACTGAAGACTGGAGTAATGATGCTGAAAAAAAAATCTTATCGACCCCAAACTTTTGAAGGGTAGTGCATATATAAAATAAATGATATGCTTTATGTCTGGGTCGTGATCACTTTGTCTGGCGTTTTATTTTTGCAGTAATGACCCAACTGACTGTACATTATGATGCTTATTTCTTGGCTACTTACTATATCATCATTTATGCTTCTAAAGTCTATTATTTTTCTCATGTTAGCAGCTATTATAGTCTCAGCGACTCCAATCAGTGAAGTACAGCATGATCCTTCTGTTGTTCTGTTTCTCAATTCCCATTTATATTCTGTCTGTCTCTCTCTCCTCTGGTCTCTGGGACTCTGAGAGGGCTGAGAAGTGTCAGAACAACTCTCATGATTGGCACCTCCATCGTATTTGATTTGAGCAGACAATTGAAAGAACAAACAGTTAAATTACATTGTAGAAGCAGTACTCAACATAGAGACCCACAGAAGGAATATAACTATATGTGCAAATCATCGTTCTCATTCTCATACACGTTCCTGGACTTATTGCAAAGAATTATTTTTAGTTTTTAATCTTTTATCAAAAGAATATGTAATTTACTAGAGGTTCTGACGAAATGTTAATTGCTGCAGTCTATTTAAAATGTTTCATTCATTTGAATTCTTTTTTTTTTTAAAATCAGTTGAATGAATGATTCAATGACTCACTCAAAGACCTCACTTGTTTCATTACTGGATGAATCAGCGTTTTTGAACTAATCTCTTGAATGAATGATTCAATGACAAATGATTCTTTTAATGATTAATTGTGCAGCTCTACATTCTGGTATATAATGCTTTTTACAGTCAATTCCTGAAGTATTAAATCAAGTCTAATCCAATTTTTTTTTTTTTTTTGTAATATCTTGTTTCACATACTTTTGCATCACATTAGGAAAGTTAAAGGGTTACTTCACCCAAAAATGAAAATTCTGTCATTAATTACTCACCCTCATGTTGTTTCACACCCGTAAGACCTTCATCTTCAGAACACAAATTAAGATATTTTTGATCAAATCCGATGGCTCAGTGAGGCCTGCATTGCCAGCAAGATAATTAACACTTTCAATGTCCAGAAAGCTACTAAAAACATATTTAAAACAGTTCAAGTGACTTCAGTGGTCAACCTTAATGTTATGAAGTGACGAGAATACTTTTTGTGCACCAAAAAACAAAATAACGACTTTTCAACAATATCTAGTGATGGACGATTTCAAAACACTGCTTCATGAAGCTTTGAAGCTTTACGAATCTTTTGTTTCAAATCAGTAGTTTGGAGCGTGTATCAAACTGCCAAAGTCACACCCCCCAGTGGTGAACCATTGAAATTTCAAAACACTTATGACGTAACGAAGCCCCGTTTACTGAAATCACGTGACTTTGGCAGTTTGATACACACTCCGAACCACTGATTCAAACAAAAGATTCGTAAAGCTTCAAAGCTTCATGAAGCAGTGTTTTGAAATTGCCCATCACTAGATATTGTTGAATAAAGTTGTTATTTTGTTTTTGCTCACAGAAAGTATTCTCGTCACTTCATAACATTAAGATTGAACCACTGTAGTCACATGAACTGTTTTAAATACGTCTTTAGTAGCTTTCTGGGCGTTTGAAAGTGTTAAATGGCAATGGAGGCCTCACTGAGCCATCGGATTTTATTCAAAAATATCTTAATTTGTGTTCTGAAGATGAACGAAGGTCATACGGGTGTGGAACGACATGAGGGTGAGTAATTAATGACAGAATTTTCATTTTTGAGTGAACTAACCCTTTAAATGGATTCCAAATGGCATTTCATGATGATATTTAGGAGATCTGCTAATTTCTGTTTTAGAATTATGGAAAGCACTTGAAAATGACCTTTTTCTTGTGCAAATATGTTTAATACTTAATGAATTTCACGGATTCTGTCTAATTTCCATAAACGTTTTCATAATTGCTTAAATTATTAATTTTGGATTACACCAACTTTTGGTAATTTAACTAAAAGGCACTTAATATTTCATGCAGAATAGCTCTGAATCTTCTTTTAATATATTTCTTTCTGGGTATCATTAAATAAAGTCTGGATCAAACTGCTTCAGATTCTACACTCAGTGCCATTATCATGAAAGTATCATCATTGAAAGTAATAGCTTCTAGGTGTATAATCCATGTTTTTTTACCACGTTGCATTGAACACTCTCTGTAAGATTCCCTTTTTACTAATACTGTAATCTTTTTGTCTCTGTCTCGTCTTTTCTCGCAGGTGTTCCGCTGGTCTGCATCATCCTCTGGATCTGCTCCAGAGTGTATTTTGAGGACACAGAGTAATTGCACATTTTTTCTCTACCTTAAGTAGTGGTGCTCGTGAGGGATTTGAACAAGCCCCTAATGCCAAACACACACTACAAGACTCAATCTCATCGCCTTTGATGTTTTCGATCAGCAGCTAGTCTGCTACAAGAAGTCCCAGATTGCCACCCGTCCAACACTCTTCTAGAATGAATGTTGAACTTATTATAAAGCAATGGCTTTTATTGCTTGCTGCTTTATTGCATCTTACCTGGTTAAGACATTGAAGATGTCTATCTAGGAAACAGGGTGGGCCAAAAAGCAATGACCCAGAACGCTCTAGCAACACAGCAACACACTAAAACCTTTCAGAACACCCTTTCAACTGCATAAAACATTCAGAACATTCTAGCAACCACATAATAAACACACTAAAACTATGCAGAACACCTCAGCAACCACCTAGAACTTTAATATATGCAAGCATTACTCATATTTTATTTAGAAAATTTTAAAAATCTACAGTTAAAAGGCAAAAAGCTGCTCTGCAGTTCAGAAAAGTTGGATGACCTTTTAAATGGTTCCATCATTTGCGGAAAAGGTACAGATTTTAATCAGCTCTGTTCAGGCCTGATTTTTTTTTTTCAGGTGCTGGGACATAAATGAAGATTCTCCTTATTGGTGGATCATCAAGGGTCCCATTGTAGTATCTATAGGGGTAAGATAATGCATGATGACATGGATAAATGAATGGACTCACACAGTTATTTTCATGTCTGTTTCTTGCCCAACCAGGTGAACTTCCTTCTCTTCATGAACATTATCAGGATTCTGGTGCAGAAACTAAACCCTCGCTTGATCCAGTTCAACAATTCGGCTCAGTACAGGTACATGCCAACTGTAACAGAAAACACAAACCCATGAGATCTGAAGGGACACTCGCTGCATGTGTGGAGATGAGTGGGTGTTTTCAGTTCATTCTCTATGGGAGACGAGCGGCAGGTTTGCGTGGGGGATTGTGGGATTGATAGCGTGGCTCAAGTGGTGAGAGTTTTACAATAAGTGAGTTTTACTGGTTCTATACTTCAGTTTTAGTAAATGCATTTGCTATTATGAACTAAAAGCATTTAGAAATTTTAACTTTAAAGTTAACTTTAATCAAGATTAACAAATGCAAAAAAATTATTTGTTGTTAGTTCATGTTGACTGTTGCGTTAACTGATGTTAGTATATAACCTTATTGTGAAGTGTTACCGAAACTTGTTTCAGACAGGCTTCCAAGGCGCCACGATGTCTATTGATCAAAAACAGCAAATACTTAATGATTTCAATGCTTAAGTGATAAATATTATTGGTAACACTTTAGTATAGGGAACACATATAAACTATTAACTACGACTTTTCCCTCAATAAACTCTTAATTTACTGCTTATTTATAGTTAGTAAGGTAGTTGTTAAGTTTAGATATTGGGTAGGATTATGAATGTAGAATTAGGTCATGCAGAATAAGGCATTAATATGTGCTAATAATGTACTAATAAATAGCCAATATTCTAGTAATATACATGCTAATAAGCAACTAGTTAAAAGACCCTAAAATAAAGTGTTACCATATTATTAATATGAGCGAATGACCAATGAAAATCAATGTTAGGGTCAAATTATTTAGAAATGATGTCTTATAGTAACAATAATGCAGTGAGCATGCACAGGATTGTGGGATATCATAGGCAGTGGAGAATATTTAATCATTTAGCAGACTCTTTTCTCCAAAGCGACTTACAAATGAGAACAACAGAAGCAGTCAAATTGACATGAGGGGAACAGCAAGTGCCGTGTCAAGTCCAGCAAAGTGCTTGTAGCAAGGATGTTTTTAAAATAAATAAATACAGAGAGAGAGAGAGAGAGAGAGAATACAAATAGAAAAAAGAAAAAGTAAGTGCTAATATTACTGGGTCAAGTGTCAAGGATACTATACAGCCTTCAAAAATGAACCAGATGAGGCTGTCGTAGTAGACTGGATGTTTTGCAATCTTTGCTCTTTTAAATCCCATAAACACATATGAACTCCAGGGATGTGCTAATGAAATGCATGGAGCGATACTGAGATCCTTGGACAAGCACTACAGATGTAAGGCTGAAGCAAACCTCGCATGCTGACAGGAAATAGAATCGTGTTCCCAGATCAGCGCTCGGCGCGTCATTTTCACTGCTCGGGTCCTTTGATAGTTTTTAAGTGCCGTGCCTTTGTTCTTTCAGCCTCTACAGCATCTCTACTGTACTTCCCCCTGTAGAGACCAGAGGATAGCAGTGCTGGTGATTATGACAACAGTCACGGGAAATAAAATAGCTTTCGCAGTTTTAGGTAGTTTAATAGATAACCCACAAGCAGAGTTATTTTGGTATTATTTATATACTGTTTTAGTATTAATATATTTAGAATTGGCTTTTATTTTTATATTTTCACTTTTCATTTTGGTTTAAGTTTTAGTAATTTTGTTATGTGCTTTTGTCATTTTTGTTATTTCTATTTAATTTAACTTACTGTATTTAAATGTGGTATTAATTTTAGTACTTCATCTTCAACGTTTTGGTCATTAATTTACACGACAGCAGTGTTCTAAAGGCCTGAAAACGTAAACTTTTGTAAACGGGTGTACGTTTTTGAAAACTATACCATTATCGTCTCAGTGTAAACTACAAAAGTGTCAATTTGTGAAAATGGTGATGACATGCATGCTTATTAACAAGTATAGGTGTTTAGTGTTTCTTTACGAATTGACATCGCCACCTACTGGCCTGGCAGCAGAATACAGCGTTTTCAGTCGTTTTCGCAGATCCCTCTGAATGGGGATGCTTTTGACAATACTGTCGTCTGTACGCAAAAAATGCAAAGGAAAAACTTTTCCATATTTAGTACATCATTGTCATGTAAACACCCTAAGTTTTTCATCTAATATTTGTATTTTATTTCAGCTTTATTTCAATTAATGAAAACAAGTTCTAATTGTTATATGTAAGTCTAATAGTTATCTAATAGTTAATTATAAATTATAGAATATATATGAAATCTGACATGAATGAAAAATATATATGAAAGTGTATATATATATGAAAATCTGACTGTGTACTTAACAGCTTTAGTGAGGGAAAAGAACTACAATCCCAATGAAGCATTGTGAACAGCATAATCGAATAAAAAACGATGAAGAAATATACTGTAAAACTACTCAAATGTATATATAAAAACAAATGTTTGTGTATATATGCATATTTTGCAATAAAAGTATTTTGAAAGCGTAGAAAAATAGACTTGATTACACCATTCGCAGTGCTTCATGGGAGTGGGCGGAGCTAACAAGTTCTTTTGGCACATGTTGCTTTTTTCAACTCTGATTGGTGGAATTTCTGTACAGCATCATGGGTAATGTAGTTTTTCACCAGGAATTCCACTGTTAAACACTATTATTTTAAAAATAACTTGAAATAATTCAGGCTGACAGTGTCAGGAGAAGCAAAAACCATTGATTAACAACCTCACAATGTCCAAAATACTATACTTTTTGGTTGTTCTTTGTAAGTATTAACAATACAATAAAACATGTCAATACCATGGTACATTTTTTGGGATGGGGAACCATGGTATTACCATGGTTTTTTGGCATGTACAATGGTAATACTGTGGTGTTCTTTGAAGTACCTTGGTGTATATGATTATGGTAATCAAATTGAAACATTAACAATAATCACCAACAATTATTTTGCCAAGTCATATAGTTAATTGGCCAAAATGTAGGCTGTTGCCAAGCAACATAATCAGATTTCCACTGTTTTTATATCCATGTGTACGAGGATTGTATCCAGCTCATGTATCCAGCACTGACCTGTACAGATTATCTGGAGCGAGATGTGTGTATGTGTTTGGTTATTATGTGTCCTGTTAATGCTATTATCATGAAGAGACTCTCTGTTTTGCCAGAAATGAGTATTTGCTGCTGTTGTTATACTCATGCATATGGAGATTTCACACAGGCCTGTGAATGACCGCTATGCTCTCCAGAATCGGTGGTTTTAAGAGTTTCCGCCAGATTATTTAACGGTTTTGTATTAAAACATTTCGCTGTGTGCAGTGGTGTTAACATAATAAAACATCACGGGTTCATTGATCCGTGAGTGTTAAACATTGAGGCACCTCATTTAGTTCACCTTCTGTGAAAAAAAAAAAGTCGTTACATTTCAGTGAATAAACTTTCAATTTCACATAAAGCTATTGTATGGCTTTGGAAAACTTGTAATATATTGCTCAAGTTATATAAGCTCAGAATGATGGTTTAATTCTTCTATAAATAAATAATTCATTTTATGTTTGTGATTTAAAATTAACAAAGCAATTATAATCATCACTGCACACATGCATATTCAGTAGGCAAATGCTTTCATCGGACTCACAAATGAAAAACAATGCAAACACAAGAGATTATACTTACAACATTACTCACAGTATATATAATGCACTTAAGAATATGCACATATATGTGCATATACAGAGGAAAACTGAATATTAAAGGAATAGCTCACCCTAAAATAAAAATGTTTTCATTATTTTATTATAACCAATATGCTGTTATTATTATTATTTACCATAGAGGACAGTAAAAGTAAACATCTCATTCTCCATCCATGCGTCATTGATACCAAAATGGCATGCTTTCTCTCATATATCAGGACCCAAAGTGACATGCTAGATTTCTTTCACACAAATCTCTCAAAATATAGCCTACAAGTCATATAGACTATTTTCATGTTTCTGGTCTTTTTTTGGAGCTTTCACAACGAATTAGTGAGTAAATGTTTTCGTTTTTGTGTGAACTATTCCTTTAAAGTGTTGTTTTTGAAGTCATGCAGTATTGTGCTCTTGTTTGAATCCATAAAATCCACTCAGCAGAAGCACCCAGCTCTACCCAATAACCTCTCACCCTTCCTCCTCTCCATCCTTTATCTCTCCTTCCCCCAGGCGACTGACCAAGTCCACCCTCCTCCTCATCCCTCTCTTCGGCACTCATTACATGGTCTTCAGCTTTCTCCCAGACTACTTCAACGTGAGCCTGCGGCTTTGCATCGAGCTGTGTCTGGGCTCCTTCCAGGTTATCTAGCCTGCTATCAGCACAACACAGCTTAAACCCAGAACTCAGCAGGAGTGTGAATTACTGAACATAGATTTACTAAGGCTGGAATATATGGAAGCTTGTTTCCGCCATGGAATACAAAAAAAAAAGGATAATTGCGAGTTATAAAGTCAGAATTGCAAGATATAAAGTCAGAATTGTGAGTTATAGTCACAATTGTGAGATATAAAGTCACAATTGAGAGTTATAAAGTCAGAATTGTGAGATATAAAGTCAGAATTGTGTGATATAAGCACAATTGCAAGTAATAAAGTCAGAATTGCGTGTTATAGTCAGAATTGTGAGTTATAGTCACAATTGCGAGTTATAAAGTCAGAATTGTGTGATATAGTCACAATTGCAAGTTATTAAAGTGTTTTAACTGAAAGTAACTTATTGTGTTATATACACATATTAAAATATGTTAGTGCTATTGTTTTGTCTCAAGATGCACACCAGAAATGTTTTTTTTTTTTCTAGTGAACGTTTATAAAAGCTACCTAATTTAACTAAGGCCTAATCTTGGCTTTGGCTAAACCCTGTCTGTGAAACCGGGCCATAAAGTCAGAATTGTGAGATATAAAGTCAGAATTGTGAGATGTAGGCCCGGTTTCACAGACGGGGCTTAGCCTAAGCCAGGATTAGGCCTTAGTTCAATTAGGATATTTAAGTAGCTTTTATAAACTTTCACTAGAAAAAGACATTACTGGTGTGCATCTTGAGACAAAACAATGCCACTGACATATTTTAAGATATGTCAGTTCAAGATGCTTTCAGTTACAACAGCTCAAACATGCATTTTAGTCTAGGACTAGCTTAATCCTTGTCTGTGAAACCGGGGGATAAAGTCAGAATTGCAGCGCAACCACTGTAGTCTGATTAACCAACAATTGGCTCTTGTAAATCGGTTCTTTTTAGTGAATCAAAAACAGACATCACAAACAGAATCTGATTCATTAACAAATGATTCTTTTAAACCAGTTATTTTTATTGAATCAAAAATATGCAGTGCAACCGTAATGTCTGATTCAGAAACAAATGATTCTTTTAAACCACTTATTTTTATTGAAACAAAAACAGGCAGCACAAACAGTATACTTTGATTCATGAACAAATGACTCCTTTAAAACGGTTCTTTTTAGTGAATCAAAAACATGCAGTGCAACCAGTGTTGTCCGATTAATCAAAAGTGAATCAAAAACAGACAACACAACAAACATAGTCTGATTCACAAACAAATTTTTCTTTTAAATCTGATTCTTTATTGAATCAAAAACAAACAAACAAGCAGGCAGGTTGAAAGGCAGGTAGGACATCCTATCATTGCATTTGGACTGAATGCAATGATTGGACAAACACTGTTTGGTCCTGAGACTTCCACAGAATAAATATAGCCTACCCTATCTTTAGATCTAGTGTGCGATCCTCAGATATTTAGTGTATGATGCCCACCATTTACAAGTCGTAAGTTTTAAAATCTGTTCAGAAGTCATGTGGTGTATTCCAGTCTTTAGGCACACTTCCCTCGGTACAGTTTTTGATCAAAACAACCTCAGACAGACCTCATCTCACCTTTGATCTGTTGAGACAGAAGATGGACATTGGGGTTTTAGAGACATCACTTAGTTAGCCGACCGCTAATTGAGTTTCCTGAAGGGCCGGTAACTAATTTTGAAGATTAATTCTATGCAGGAGTTTGAGAAACATAACAGGAAGGCTGTTACCTAATTGTAAAAGTTTATTTAAGTCATAATATGATATCCGTGATGTGCGCTTTTTAGTGCTAATTACTTTCTTTGAAGGCTAACATTGAAGCAAGACTGTGTTCTTTGTCTTGACTAGTCAGACATGTCGGCTCACCTGAATGTGAAAATGATTGAATCGTGCAGGCGGTTTTCAGATTGCTGTTTACAGAGCCTACGGCTGTTTCAGTGACAGGTTTGATATCTCAAGACGTCTATTTTAGGGTTCTCTGTTAGAAACTATACATATATATATATATATATATATATATAAGAGCAGTATTTTGATTTAGCCACCTTTAAGGCTGTCACTTGGGCCATGTTCAGATCCTAGCATTTCTTTTAGGAAGCACAGACATTTTTGCATGGCAATCAAAAACATTTTTACAGCAGCATTTAGGTTCCTCACTGATCTGAAATTACAAAATTCTGTCATTATTTACTCACATGCAAGTCATCCCAAACCTGTATGCTGTTGTTTTTCTTTGGAACACAAATGTAGTACAGTACACGCTTCACTTTTCTATTCAAAAATAATGTCATTTTTCTTCAAACAACATGACCCAATGGTGTTTGGTAGAGCTGGTTATTGATACATACTAGGGATGCACGATATATCGGCCACCATATCGGTATTGCCCGATATATGCTAATTTTTAATGTTATCGTTATCGGCCTGATAAGAAAATTTGGCTGATATATTAAAGCTGATAAATAATGGATTATTTCCTTCAGCTGAGACACTTCAGATGCGCACTGTTCACCATGATGGTTTTGAATTGCTAGAAATATGATTGAAAATCACTTCATAAAGGAAAAAATACAGTTAAGTACAACATGTGCAGCGTCTGCAAGTCTGTCATATAGGCTAAATAAAATTATGAGAACATTATAATTGTGTGCTTGGGATATGGCTTTTAATGGTGAGACTTTTGTCATTGTAATCAGGCTTTAAAAAATTATAAAAAAAAATTGGATTTAGATTTATCTGCCAATATATTGGTTATCGGCTTTTAAATATAAAGAATTATCGGTTATCGGTATCGGCCAAATTTTCGTATCGGTGCATCCCTACTTCTATATGAAAGAAATTTTCTCTCAGCTAATGCTGTAAGTATACATATAAATAAAAAAAACCTTGGTACTTGATACATTACAAAAAATATTAATTAAAAAAACAGAAGCAAAAATATGCAGTTTGATTTAAGGAATCAACTCAACCAAAAGCTGCCAACTTCTTTAAATTAAATTTATTCTGATTATATTAATCTGTAAAATTATTCTAGATTTATAGACTGTAAAAACTGCTATAAAATTGTATATAAAATTTGTGAGTCTTTTTGAATAATTCATTACAAGGTTAGACTCATAAGAGTCATTTGTTTGTGAATCACATAAAACATTGTTTGCACTGTATGTTTTTGATTCATTTCAAAGAACTGGTTTAAAAGAATCATTCTTTCATGAATCAGACTTCATAGTTGTGTTATGTTATGTCTTTGATTCACTAAAAAACAACCAGTTTAAGAGAGCCATTTGTTCGTGAATCAAACACCGTTTGCGCTGTGTTTTTGATTCACTAAAGAGAACCATTTGAAAAGAGTCATTGTTCATGAATCGGACTATACTGTTAGCACTGGGTGGTAGGGCTGGGACAATACATCTATTCTTGATTCGCAATACACAAGAACTGGTTTAGAGGAGTCATTCATTGATGAATCATGCTACACAGTTGTATGTTTTTGATTCACTGAAAAGAGCCAGTTTAAGGAGGGACTTCCAGTGAGGTTTCTATGAATAGTCATTCTATGGAAAAAGAGTATGTACATTCTTCTGAATTTACCCTTTTGGATTCTACAGAACAATCAACAGCATGCAAATTCATGAGCGATTTCTATCATGTTTATATTCAGAGTCACACTTGTAAACTTGTCAGCTGTTGGATGTCATTAGTATGGCATTATCTGGATTGACTCTCTTACGCACACATTGCAAGTCAATTCCTTGCATGTTGAATACTCTAGCACTGGACCGTCTTGCATTTTAATCTCATGGACACTCCTGATGGATCAGGATTTGATCCGGCTGGCTCAAAACACACAGATACATCCATGGTTATGCATAAGTATGGGCCTGCAAAAATCCTGCAGAAATTGTGTTAAAAGCATATAATTTGTATCTCAAAGCACTCAATCTGAGATAAAAGGGAGAGGAAGAGAGATGGACTTATAATATTAGATATTTGATCTGAGGAGCACAAACTGCAATTTCCAGACACTGATTTTCTCCTTTTCATTGATTTTCTTTAGGGTCTTATTGTGGCAGTTCTGTACTGTTTCCTGAACCAGGAGGTGAGTGATTATTGTTTGCCAGCCCTCACACACAGTAAAAATAAAAAAATGCACCAAAATTCAAAGTAATGTGCTGAAAGCTAGATTCTATAAATGCATTTGCAAACTGTAAAATGCTTGTAAGTCAGACAGACATCTGGTCAAATTGCCTTGTTGACAGTTGATTCTGCAAGTCTGTGTTTGAATGGAGATAATCAGCATCCTCAGAGGACTTAACAACATTTGTACTCAAAATCTGGCCCAAGAAAACCCTTGTTTGCCAGTCTTTATTGATTTGATTAAGAAGCAGATTGGGGAATTACAAGAGGACTGCTCAAAGGCCAATAAGCAATTAAGGATGAATAATAATGCATTGCATTTCAACCAGTGCTTACGGTAAAGGTGAGCATCTTCCATTTAATGAAACTCATTTCTAACAAAACCACTATATGAACTGATCTATTAGACAAATGAGTCACTGTTTATGTTATTTTAGTCTACACCGTATAGTGGTTAGTGGTTATTATGGAAGCTTGTTTCCGCCACAGAATAAAACAATTTAAAAGATATTGCGAGATATAAACTTGCAACTGCGAGATATAAAGTCAGAATTGCGAGTTATAAAGCCAGAATTGTGAGATATAAAGTCAGAATTGTGAGTTATAAAGTCGGAATTGCGAGTTATAAAGTCGGAATAGCGAGTTATAATGCCAGAATTGCGTGTTATAATGTCAGAATTGCGTGTTATAATGTCAGAATTGCGTGTTATAAAGTTGGAATTGCGAGTTATAAAGTCGGAATTGCGAGTTAAAAAGTCGGAATTGCGAGTTATAAAGCCAGAATTGCGTGTTATAAAGTCGGAACTGCGAGTTAAAAAGTCGGAATTGCAAGTTATAAAGCCAGAATTGTGAGTTATAAAGTCAGAATTGTGAGATTTAAAGTTGCAATTGCGAGAAATAGAATTGCGAGTTATAAAGTCAGAATTGTGAGATATGAAGTCGTAATTGCAAGAAATAGTCAAAATTGTGAGATATAAAGTTGCAATTGCGAGTTATAAAGTCAGAATTGCGAGATATAAACTCACAATTGTGAGTTATAAAGTCCAGTTCTGAGGGGGAAAAAAGACTTGACTTTTTCTCAGAATTGTCAGTTTATATCACACAATTCTGACTTTATAACTCGCAATTGCGAGAGAAAAAGTCTCAATTACCTTTTTATTTTTTATTCTGTGGCGGAAACAAGCTTTCTTAGGTTAGCCTATAGTTTAAACTTGATAATATAAAAATGTTTATAATCTAAGTTAGGTTTAGGTTAGGTTTTGAGTCTCTCCTGGGCTTTTGTGATTGTATATCATATATGTGTTTGTCTGTCAGGTTCAGAATGAAATACGCTCACGATGGATTCGATATCAAGATGGGAGTTATGTTGTTGTCCCTGTTGGAGCTAAAGGAAGTCAGATGGACACTCCTTTCTAGAGTCACTAAAACTCATCAGTGCCTCCATAAAACACTTACATCTGAATGAAACACTGTTTTTCTGTATGCAATTTGTATTGCTTGGTTTATATGACAACAAATGACTTAAAGTGAGATCATCCCCATTAACCTGCAACAGTGACACCAAAAGTATTCTGCAGTTTTAATAGTGGCTTAAGTGTTCAAATACTGTACATTTGGGCTGCAGGATATCTGTGAATTATACACTCAAAACAATTAATTAGAGAAATACATATGTTCAAAAAATGTGACTACTGGAATTTATCATTGCAAAACTGTTGTCAAATTGCAGTGGCCAAAAGTGTTGTCTGGCCTAAGATAATTGACATTTTCACTCTTTATAGAAATATTATTAAAAATGTGATAAAGATGTTATAAGCATATTGCATTGTTGTGTTTGGGTCAATTGTGTTGTTTGTGACAACGCAATGAAACATGCTGAAAAGTCAATGTGTGTTTTTTCCTGTGAGCTTTTTGTTTTTCTATGCATTTTCTTTACATAGTAAAATAAAACCTGTAGCTGTAATTTTTTTTTTTTTTTTTGCCAATTTTTTTGTCAGATGCTTACCTCATATTTAAAATATTTTCCTCATATTTTGATGGTTTAATTGAACTTGTAGGGTAATTCAAAACAAATATCCCCTCTGGACATCACTTTTGGCCACAACTGTGTATGTATATATGTATGTATTTAACATTTCTTTATGTATTTAACACTTGTAAAGATTGATAGATTCATGGGTTTCTGAGTGAGATATGTGGTAACCCCGGTCACGTCACATGTTTTTATTAAACTACAATTTCTGTTGGCCAAAACAGTGGTTTGATATTTTTGTATGTTACCTTTTTCATTTTTATTTAATGGGTTGTTTTGTTTTTCATTCCAATTTCCTTCCCATTGTGACAACTTACCCCATATAGTGTGACAACATGCCCTGCAATTTATGCAACATATGTTCAAGAAACTGTATCTTTTTTTTTCTGCAATAACAGTGTAAATGTTCAAAAGCATCTTTGTAGCGAAGACTGATACTGTACGTGTCTATACAGACACTTTTTTGCATTCTGCTGTTTGATTGTTTCTAGGTCACTCAAAAATCAACGAATTACTGAAATGTCGCAGCTACTGAGAGCAGAAATTGTTTTACTCAGTTTATTGTCAGTGTCACTGCAGAATAGAAGACATTTGCAGATATGGAGCCGCTGGTATTGAGAGCTGTCTTATATTTCTCAACATATCAGAACAAACAAAAAACAGTGATTATAGCATCTGCTCTACACTGTTCCTCCATACTCAAGTAATTCACCTTCTCTGAACATGTCAGATGTGCTGAACTGTGGAGTGTTTTTGTTTGTCAACGTTACTTCCAAAGACTTCTGTTGTGTTGCTTTATATGTAGCCTTCTCGTCTCGTCTTTTCTCTTCTCATCTTATCTCTTTTCATCTTGTCTTTTCTCTTCTCGTCTTGTCTCTTCAAGTCTTTTCTCGTCTCATCTAGTCTCATCTCATCTTGTCTCTTCTCGTCTTTTCTCGTCTCATCTTGTCTCTTCTTGTCTCTTCTAGTCTTGTTTCATCTCGTCTCTTCTCATCTCATCTTCTCGTTTGGTCTCTTCTAGTCTCTTCTCGTCTCGTCTTTTCTCATCTTGTCTCTTCTAGTCTCTTCTCATCTTTTCACTTCACTTCTCGTCTCTTCTAGTCTTTTCTTGTCTCATCTTTTCTCGTCTTGTCTCTTCTAGTCTCATCTTGTCTTTTCTCGTCTTGTCTCTTCTAGTCTCATCTCATCTTTTCTCGTCTTGTCTCTTCTAGTCTCATCTTGTCTCTTCTCATCTCCTAGTTTCTTCTTATCTCGTCTTTTCTCTTCTTGTCTTGTCTCTTCTAGCCTCTTCTCGTCACATCTTTTCTCTTGTCTCTTTTAGTCTCTTCTTGTCTCTTCTAGTCTCTTCTCGTCTTTTCACTTCTTGTCTTGTCTCTTCTAGTCTCTTCTCGTCTCATATTTTCTCGTCTTGTCTCTTCTAGTCTCGTTTTGTCTCTTCTAGTCTCATTTTGTCTCTTCTCGTCTCTTCTAGTCTCATCGTGTCTTTTCTCTTCTCGTCTTGTCTCTTCCCTCCTCGTCTCTTCTAGTCTCTTCTCTTCTCATCTTTTGTCTTGTCTCTTTTAGTCTCTTCTCGTCTCTTCTAGTATCTTCTCGTCATTTCTCTTCTCGTCTCCTTATCTCGTCTTGTCTCTTCTCGTCTCGTCTCTTCTCATTTCATCTCTTCTAGTCTCATCTCATCTTGTCCCTTCTCATCTCGTCTCTTTTCATCTAGTCTTTTCTTGTCTCTTCTCCTCTCGTCTCTTTTCGCTTCTCTTCTCTCTACTTCTTGGCTCTTCTCTCTTATCTTATTTTTCTTCTCTTCTCATGTCTTCTCTTCTCGTCTTGTCTCTACTTGTCTGTTCTCATCTCTTCTCTGCTCATCTCTTCTGTTCTCTTTTTTTTTCTCTTGTCTCATCTCTGCTCCTCTCTTCTAGTCTCTGCTTGTCTTCTGTTCTTGTTTTTTCTGTTCTTGTCGCATCTCTTCTCTGCTTGTCTCCTCTCGTCTCATCTGTGCTCGTTTCTTCTCGTCTCTTCTAGTCTCTGCTTGTGTCTTTACTTCTGTTCTCGTCTTGTCTGTTCTTGTCTCATCTCTTCTCTGCTCATCTCTTCTGTTCTCGTCTTTTCTCTTGTCTCATCTCTGCTCGTCTCTGCTTGTGTCTTTACTTCTGTTTGCATCTTTTCTCTTTATGTCTCATCTCTTCACTGCTTGTCTCCTCTCGTCTCATCTCTGCTCGTTTTTTCTCATCTCGTCTTGTCTGGTCTCTTCTCTTCTCACCAAATGTGCAGTTATACTCTATTGCCTATAAACAGCTATTAAAATTATTGTAAAAGTCTTTTGTATAAATGCTATATTTATAATGTATGTATTTTCCTTCTGTTATACATTATTTTGTTTCCACGTTTTTGAGTGGCCTTAAGTGTATTAATCCATCAAATCATCAGAGTGCATTACAGAGATGGAAATATTATTCAATTTTATTATGTATTAGGCATACCTGTGTAATGGATTTTGTGTGTGTGTGTGTGTGTGTGTGTGTGTGTGTGTGTGTGTGTGTTAAATAGTGCAGTTAAGCTGATGTCGTCATATATGTGCTTATGTTATATGCGTAAACAAGCTGGCACAATGTGTACATGTACCTATTTTTGAGCTCAAGTGCTCTTAATCTTTTGCTTTAATGTCTGACATGTAATTACCTTTTATTAAAACAGGAAAAACATACATAAATGTCTTCATGGCCTTCAGAAATCTTTAAATGACAGCTAGTGTTGTCCGTCAGTAATAAACAGTGACCTCTGCTGGTCAATAGGCTATATCACACTACTATTTACTCACCGTAGTTATTTTAAAGACGTTTATTTTTTAAAGGCCTTAGGAGTGTTTTTTTTTTTTTATGTAATCAAGTCTTTTTTCTTTTTTTTTCTTTTTTTTTTACATACAGTTATAACTAAATTGAGTAGCCGACAGAACTAAATCAGAACTGGACTTCCTAGCACTAGGAAGTCCAATTAATTTTAGTGAATTGATTCTTTCAGACGGTCAGTTCAGTGAACTGATTCACCGCGTTTTTTAAAATTAGTTTATAGCCTATAGCTTGCCTGACATGTGCTTTCTTTTATTTAAACAGACTAATACGTTGTTAATTAACAATATTAATGATATCCATTAATTATTTTAACTAGTACTTGTATTATTTTCCTCAATATTTTTATCAACATTCCCCCGTCCTTCATTACAGTTTTAAATTAAAACAATCTCACCTGTTACAGTTAAACGCTTTGTGAATCGGTTCGACCAAAACATTTAAAAAGAATCGGCTCAGCATTAGCTTGTTAATAATAATATTAAATAACGACGCCAATTATTAGTAATAGCGTAATTTCACAATATTGTTCCTTCTTCATAGATTCACATTTGCCCGATTTGCGAATCGATTTGCGAATCGGTTCGACCGAATCATTCAAAATGATTCATTCGCGAGCATTACTTCAGCACACAAGCATTATGATGGCGAGGCGTGGCGTTTACAAACTCCTGTGTAATGATTGGTGTGCCAAAGCAAAAGACGCTTTCCTTTTTTTCCGAAAAAAAGTTAGGAAAGAAAAGTATCTTGAGAAAACATGGCGGAGTAAGAACGAAACTTTATCGATGCTTCTTGAAAAAGCGAGAAACTTTTCCACCACAGGACATGTAGCGCGATTACACACTTTAAAGTACAGATCTGAAAGTGTCTGAGGTATGAGTTTGATTTCTTTTCTCTTTTGGGTTTATTTTACTTGTGGAACAGCTTCTCCACTGAACTAATCTGTATATGTGTTGCATATTAAGTACTTCCTTGTCTTGTCTTTCTTGAGAAACGTTTTTTTATATATTTATTGCTGCTTCAATGACAGTTTCGTACAAAAACGACTTCCTACAAGTCAAAATTATCTTTACAGTTTATCTAAAGGCACGTCAGTATGCTGACTAACCTTGGCATAATACTGAGTATATTCTGTCAAAACATAGTGTTCATTCATCTACTAATACGGTATATTGAAAATAAAATTGGGGGAAAATGTAAAATTGTAAAAACGTGAAAACAAAAGGGCTGTTTTGTGACATTATTAGGCACATTTTCCTAAATTGGACAAAAACAACAAAATATCATTGCCATAATCCCAGAAAAACGATATATTATTTAAATTGTACTGTTTATATTCATGTAGGCTTATATAATGTTATTACGTAATTAATTTAAAAAATGTTTATATAAAAATGTATTAACATAAATCAAATTTAAAAGATATTTTAATTAATTGTTTTCATTAGTTAGACTCATTAACAGTAATGAGAAATGCACTGGTTTTCAGTAAAATGAGAATTATGGCTGTTGCTAAAAATATGTCAACAAATACACAATAATAGGCATAATTTTCTTCATGCAAAATATAATATTTTCTTTTAATTTAGGGGTGAAATATGACCGTGACACTCATTGTAAGTAGTTCCCCAAAGTTCCCTCCCGTGGGATTTTATGAGAAACACCTGGAACAGGCTCGGCTGACAGAATGGACACAGCCGCTCTTGTGTCTGAATCTTTTAATGAATCACAGCTGTTTACAGTGCACAGGCTGTACTTTGTGTTTTATTCTATTGTAGAGACTGACTAATCTGGACTATTAGTGCTCACAAAGCTGCTGTCACCAGTGCAGGGTAGTTGAATAAGTGGTGCAATGTTTCTGGAACTGTTGGCGTAAATAATGCATGAACTGAAATGATGGTGCAGAACAATGTGTGAGTGGTTGGATATTCCTGGCATGCTTGTTCAGTGAAATTACACTGGCAAGAAAGTAGAAATGTCAAACAAAAAGGAAAATTCATGCAGTGTGTCTTTATTGCACGCTTGAGTACATTTGCAGTTGGTTTGCTGGACCAACTGGCTCGGGTCTTGAGGAAAGGAGCCACAAAACCACCATGTTTGGCCGTAATCAAGTCAACTTTTTTTACTTGAGATGAAGGTCACAGCCCTTTCCGGAGTATCCAGATTGTCAGTTGATGTATTTTTGAAAGTGAACAATGCTTCAGTTTTCTGCTCAATACAAGGAATTCCTGAAGTACAAACAAATATGATTTCTGACGCATTTTCCCACTGCCTGTATGATTTTTGTTCAATTCACAAATGAAGATGTTGTCTCACCCTCTTGTTTTTACGAACCCAGGACTTTCTTCTGTGCAGTGTTATTTTACACTCTAAAAAATGCTGGGTTAAAAACAACCCAAGTTGGGTTGAAAATGGACAAACCCAGCGGTTGGGTTAAATGTTTGACTAAACCTGCTGGGTAGTTTTATTCAACTCAACTATTGTTTAAAAATTACTGTATTGATTGATTAAAATAAACCCAAAGTATGTTGGAAGTTAACATGTATTAATATGTTTAATAAATGAAAATGTAATAAGTTTAATGAATAATAATTAAACAATAAGCATTAAATTGCTTATTAATAAATGTACACCTGTTGATTATTATTGTTGCCTTTAGTAATTATGTGTCTGATTTTTAATTTCCAACATATTTTGGGTTCATTTTAAGCCAGTCATATAGTCATTTTTAAACAATAGTTGGGTTAAATAAAACTGTCCAGCACATTGGGCAAACATTTAACCCAACCGCTGGGTTTGTCCATTTTCAACCCAACTTGGGTTGTTTTTAACTCAGCATTTTTTTAGAGTGTATTGTCATTTTTATACTATTAGAGTATTTATTAATATTTTAAAATCATTTTTTAAAAAAATGTTAAAGTTTTAGTCATTTTTCTATGTGCTATTTTCAATTGTATTAGTTTTTTTTTTTTTTTTTTTTTTTAAATATCTCTATTTAGGTTTAATTTATTTTTATTTCAATAATTTTAGTACTTATTTAAAGTTAGCTGGCAAGGCAACATTTCCTATTTTAGGTTATTTTAAGTTTATGTTTTTCATCTAATATTTATATGTTATTTTATTTCAGCTTCATTTCAGTTAAACTATTAAAAATCTTGTTTGGTTTTAGTTTTAAACACTGCTTCTGTGGAATGTAGAAGGAGACGTTTTAAAGATGACAATCTCCAAAATGACGTTAAAGGTCATGCACATCGAGCTCAAGTCATATGATAACAAGTTTTTATTTGCTAAAATATCATCTCCTTTCATCATAGCTCTCTAACCTTGTTTGCATAAATGTTTATCTTCAAATATATTGCATAACGAATCGCATCATACAGGTTTGATATCAAAAAACAGGTTTGATGCGCTATGAAATTATTGTGGGGCAAATTTATTAATATTGATTTAACAATAAAAGTAGCCTAATCTAATAGTAATAATAATAGACTAGAAGAATGTAACATGCCTACATTAAATGGAAATGCCAAATCCTCTTAATATTGCCAATATTTGATGCTTTTGACAATATCTCTGGCTATCGTCGATACATGATCATCGTCTGTTGACGCAACCCGGGTTATCGCGGGCTTATTTGGCTTTAATCTGTTACATGAAAATTAAAATATGTAATGTCATAATTATAATGTTTTGAGAGTTTACTTATAATTGCTGCATTAGGCTATGAATTAATAAACATTTATTGATAAGAACTATTTCATGTCTTTTCATTTACAGTAGCATGAACCACGAGTAGTCGAGTAACTCGAGTATTGTTTTGATAAGATATCGACTAGCAGAAATCAGTAGTCGTGCAACCCCTAGTGCGTGTAAACTAAACCAGTCATAAATTTTGGAGTCGTACTCAAACAAACATGGCAAATGTCGTATTTATATCTGTTTTGATCATAGATTCTGGAATCTTACCCTCATAAAGTCACGATTACGCTCAGAATATTTACAGTTTTTAGAATTACGCATGTATGGGTTTGATTTAGGCATATGTTATTTTTGACAGTCTTTTTATTCCATAACATGACAGCGTTTATTGCGTTTCATCTACGCAATCTGAGTCATTTATGATGTAGGAAAAAAAGAGCCACAGTGGCTTCCCCGATGGCAACAACTTCCATTTTTATAGGAAGTGACGATTTTGGTCTCTTAAACACGTTGGATGGAAAGAATGCTGTATTCGCAAATGTTTTGTGAGATATTCCAATTTTGTGCGCAAGTTAAAATCGCAACTTTTGATGGAAATACATATTTAAGAGGGTGAGTAAGTGATTCCTAATGTGTCACCATCCTTTCAAATGAAATCATTCATCCAGATTACTGATGGTGATGGTTTCAGTCTTAATTTTAAATTGAAAACCCTTTGTTTTTCTCATATGTTGGTTTATTAATTCAAACAGCCACTGTAAGACAACAACATTAACTTTCCATCCTGGAAAAAAGTATCTTTTAATGATCAGATGGTTGCTCATGGGGAAGTCAAGAGACTTCCTCATGTTCAGCCTTCCACATGAGATGTAACATGATATGTTAAGTCAGAATTAGTTTGTAGGGTGGAAGTGTACAGCGTGTTGTGATTAATCAGTCAATGACTGTTTTCTTAATGAAATCATCACCTCAATGTGTGTGTGTGTGTGTGGGAGAGAGAGAGAGGATCATATTTCTCAGACTCTTTTCTTTAGTGTCGCTCGCCTGTCAGATGGTCAGTGGTTCAGATATGGTGAAAACATGGACGTCTTCGCTGCATCTTTACGTTTGTTCTTTGTTTTAGGGTTATGATGACATGATATTAGATTTATTTCCAGATCTCTCTAGTGTTTGCTGTTGCATTTTTGTTTTAAACGTGGACTTTTACTATGAATCTAAATGGATGCGATCACAAAAGACGAGGATCAAGCGTTTCATGTCCGTTCCAGGTAGGAGAAAAGACTTGTCTTGCCATACGGTACACAAATCAACAGGTTAAAACTTTTAACTACAGACATTTTTTGCTGTGCATCCATTCTCTATGAACTCATCATGTTTTTGCTGGTTATGGAGTGTTTTATGCAACAGATCTTGCTGTAAATACCAAAAAACCTGTCTTTCTTTCCATTGACGTGCACTTGTTTTTCCATCAGATAAACGTGGTTTGAAATGTAATACAGTGCTGCGGGTAGAGGCGCGTGAATAAGGGCTCAGGTTGGCCGAGAGATCTCCTGTGCGTGCATTTTTAATAGCCGTGTTTAATAATTAAAATGGAGGGTCATCACTTGTTGGCACTGTTTTGTCTCTTGTATTGCTGTCGTACATCCTGAAATACTGTGTGACCGTCTTACACTGAAGCTGAAAGATGAGTCAAGGGCCTATGTTTTTAATTTCTTTTCTTTAGGGAGTGTTTTTCCACACATGGTTAAAACACTTACAGGAAATAATTGGTGAGGACAGGAATGGGATCTAATTTGGCTTAGCATGTTTTGGAGTATATGTGCAAACCACTAGATCATGGCTCCAACAAGGTCCTGAAGCTGGGATCAGTGTTGCCAAGTCTGAGATTTTACTACGGAATTGGCTTTTTTCAGTTCACGGATTAAAACGACGCAATTGGGCTAGTTTTGGCTATGATTGGGTGAGTTTTGAATAGCAGTTGGGCTGGTTTTGTTTCACAAATCTGGCAACCGTGGTCGGGATTGGATGGGATGGTTCCCCCAAACATGGACATTTTATTATCATTTCATCACAAATTTTGTTGCACCTTCATATCATTCCACACCTATATGATTTCCTTTCTTTTGTAGAACAAAAAAGAGATTTAACAGGATTTTAATGTTGCTAATTTTCATACAATAAAAGCATATCAGGTGCTGTTGAGCTCCAAAAAGGACAAAAAGCACCAGCATAAAGGCCCGTTCACACCAAGAACGATAACTGTGAAGATAACGATAAAGATATCGTTCTAAATATAAAAGAATAGCACTGTCCACACTACAGCTATAACGTTAACAATATAGAGAAACAATATCGTTGGGATCACTTTCAGAATGATTTTTTCCAGCTGTTGAACGATAAAACACTGACAGCCAATCAGAATCCATTCTAGTTTAAGGGTTCGCGCATTTAAAATGGCAGATGACATTGCGGAGAAGTTAATCGCCAAGGTCCAGAAAAAGTCAAAGTCAAACCCCCTTTTCAGGGATACTTAAAAGAAAATGGATATATGGTAAACAATCGGACGTACACTCGGAATAAAATTTAATAAAATTATCTCAGGTATCCAGCGCTAGTTTCGACAACATTGCTTCCTTTGAAGTTGCAGTGAAAAGACTAGGCGTTGTTTTTATTCCACTATATTGACTTCGTCAGCTAAATTCACTGTTAGATTAGATCGATTACACTAGCTATTCTCTCGAAACATAGCGTGCTGAGGACATCTGCTGGTTAAAACTGTGTAAATGCAACAAGAACAGCAAAAACATGTTGCACACACTTTGAAACCGCAGCGCGAGCTTAGAATAAACAGACCGCTATCGTCTGTTGGTGTGGAGGCAAATATAATTATCTTTAGAGTCATCGTTCTATCTTGTAGTCCATTGTATTAATGTAGGCTATTCCAAATCTTCTAAACCATATGGTAACTTTTCTACAATTTTGTAGTGAAAATGTTGTTATTCAATGAGTATATTTCCCACTGCTGCTAATAAGCTTTTTTTTTTATTTTTCTACATATTTGAACTGCCATTTTGTGTTTAGTCATGATCTGTTTTTCTTGTAACATCTCATGGTAACACTAGTTTAGGGTCCAGTTCTCACTATTAACTAGTTGCTTATTAGCATATTACTAGCATATTGGCTGTTTATTAGTACTTATAAAGCACATATTAATGCCTTATTCTGCATGACCATATTCTATATCCCTTAATCCTACCCAGTACCTAAACTTAACATCTACCTTACTAACTATTAATAATCTATTAGAAGTTTATTGAGGCAAAAGTCATAGTTAATAGTGAGAACTGGACCTAAACTAAAGTGTGACTCATCTCATTTTGATTGTATGGAAAAGAGACATTGTGCTAAACTTTCTCTTTTTGAGTTCCACAGAACAATATGAGGGTGAATAATTAATGACTGAATTTTCATTTTTGAGTGAACTGTCCCTTTAATGTCAGAGCTTTAAAATGAACAGAAATAATGAGCAACATATGTCTGGTGTGCCATGAGAAGTAATATATGGTGCGAATTAGTCATTTGCATCGGTCAGTGGAGAAATCACGTCAGCCGCTCGGCCCGCGTCCCACCTCGCTGAGGATAAAGAAATTAGAGCATGTGAACGCTGCCAGCCTTCCGTTGAGGACACTCTGGGCAAAGCGTGGGATTTAACTTGGTCTAATGGATTTTCCCAGCGTGGCCTTGGTTACCTGACTGTTTTTCTGGCTGGAGTCGATTCGTTCTTCATGACAACATCTCACTCTGCTTCAGCAGAAGATTAATTGATTTAGGAAGGTTTTCTTGGGTTGCTTTGTTCCTTGACACCGTTGTAAAGCCTTCATGCTTTCTCACGCCAACTCTTATTATTAATGGCAAGAGTGGCTATATGTTTACATATTTTAAAGAAAATTGTGCACTTGCCTGTGCAAAAGTTTCTGACTTGGTTGTTTGCTCACTGGTTCAAGCCAAAAGAGTGACTAGAGTGACTTTTTCTAAATTCTGTTTTCTAAATTCTGAACACTGAGAAAGGTTATAGAACTGTCTTCAACAAGCCACATTATTTGGGAAATCACTCTTATCTCTGTTGCACAAATGGTGCAGGACTTAGTTAAAGCTTAATTCTTAGGGTTAGAGGTTTGTTCTAATCCTTAATCTTGAGTATGAGCAATAGTAATAGTAATGCTTGACTTAGCAAGCAAAACTAAGTAACTATGCTTTAGAAATAAAGGTTCCAAAACAGTGTTCTTGCAGCCATGCTATGGAAGAATTTGAGGGATTTTTGTTCCCCAAAGAACCACAAAGAATGTCAATAAAGAGCCTTTATATTTAAGAATGTAGTAGAACGTTGGTTCCATAAAGAACCTTTCATTGAACAGTTCTTAAAAGAACCTTTTTTTTTTTTTCTTGCTGTGAATAACATTTTACAAGTCTAAAGAACCCTTTTCCACTATAAAGAACCTTTGTGGAATGGAAAGGTTCCATGGTTGTTAAAGGTTCATGGAACCGTAAAGAACCCCAAAGAATGTCAATAAAGAACCTTTATTTTTAAGAGTGTAGAAACACCATTTTTGGTTCCATAAAGAACCTTTCTTTGAACCGTTCTTAAAAGAACCATTTTTTTTTTTCTTGGTGGTGTATAACATTTTATAAGTCTAAATAACCTTTTTTCCACTGTAAATGAACCTTTTGTGGAATAGATGTTAAAGGTTCTTCATGGAACTATAGATGCCAATAAAGAACCCTTATTTTTTAAGAATGTAGAATAACCATTTTTGGTTCCCCAAAGAACCTTTCCATGAACAGTTCTTAAAAGAACCCTTTTTTCTTGGTGTGAAGAATATATTAAAAATCTAAAGAACCTTTTTCCACTATAAAGAACCTTTTGTGGAATGGAAAGTAAATGTAAAGGTTCCATGGATTTTAGAGGTTTTTCATGGAACCGTAAATGTCAATAAAGTGTGTAAGTGTAAGTAAAAAAAAAAATCCAGTAGCTGCATAGCATTTTTTTACTGAGGTCAACCCACCCAACTGGAATAACAGGTTTAGGAGCTGTTCAAAGAACATTAGAGTTACTCTGTTTCCCCCTTTATGCGTGATAATCTCCATGTGTCGTCTCACTCATAATTGGAATTGACGTTGCCATCGGGTGTCCGTAGATGACATGGGCATGTTGCTCTGTTGCATCTGTTATCTGCAGGCTTACCGCTGACCCTGCGTTTTTGTGTACGAGACCCAGCGTAACCTGTCAAGGCATGTCAACAACAAAACTTTTCAGATGCTAAAGCCTCCTCTGGTTATGCAGAGGCTTCTCACAGGGGTAGAGGGTTAGGGAAGGTCTTGCAGAGGGTTTTTTTTTCTGGAATTTGGTGTCTTTTGGAAGAGGTAAATCAGTTTCGTGATGTGTCTGAGAAGGTTGAAGCCGTGGGTCTCGTGCTGCACCCTGTGGAGAATTAAACGTGTCTATCACACTGGAGGAGACAAAGTCATCAAAAAGATTGAGATGTTTAGACGATGCACTGAATTTTCTAAACAGAAAAAGGATAAAAGGTGAGCTTTTCTGCACACAGTTGTCATATGTGGTTGCCAGGGCATTGCTGTGTTAGTTGCTAAGATGTTCTAAGGGGTTGTCAGGATGTTGGAGGTGATTGCTAGGAAGTTGCTATGGGGTCATTCCTTGCCAACTCAACCAGAGGTTCCCAGCTAAAAATGTGTTTGTTTGTTTTTTCTGGTGAAAGGAATGCATAAATGAAGAACAAAGCCAAAATATTAATTGTCATGAATGTATATTTACTGTTTTGTAGAGTGGGGTGAAAATGACAATTTTCACCTGAGATTTGGAGCCAAATTAGAGGGGGGTAAAAATGATTTTAGAAAGGTGTCAGCATCATAATTTTATTTTTACACAGAAATTGGTAGGTCTATTAGCAAAATCTGTTGACTTTAGCAATTTTTGTCACGTTATATTGCCAATGGTGACCATTCAAAAATGGCAAAAAGCACTTCTTGTGTTTTTTTGCCTCAAGTTTGCATGCCTGTAACTCAAGAAGTATTAAAGATATCTTAATATCCTTTTAGATTCTGGTTCTTATCAAACTTTTCTTTTGGTATCTTCATTTTAAAGGCCCTCGATGGTTCAATCCCAGAGATATGGAGATCGTAATGCGGCTTCATGAGTAAATTGTACACATTTTCAGTGGCCAAAAACCAAATGTGGGTCACTTTGCATACAGCTGATGTGCATGTAACACTGAAACTATTAAAGATAACTTAATATTCGTCTAGATTCTAATTGTTAATAAACTTTTCTTTTGAAATCTTCATTTTCAATGCCCTATATAGTTCAGTCCCGTAGATGTGGGGATCTCAATGTGACTCCATGCTCAAAATTGTTGAATTTTATCCATTTTCAATGGTCAAGAACCAAATGTGGGTAACTTCTCAAACAGCTGATAATTATTGTGTTTAAAGAGGAATGTCAAGAACAAATAATACTGAAATTAGAAATATTTCTTGTTTCCCTTTATCATAATAACTGCGTACAACATAGGGATGTTCTACGTAATGGTTTTGATAAAGGGAAGCGAGATACATTTCTAGTTTCAACATTATTCTTCAGACATTTCTCTTTAAATGCAATAAGTATTAGCTGTGTCAAAGTGAAACACATTTGGTTTTTGACCATTGAATGGGTAAAATTCAGCATATTGAACATGGAGCTGCATTGAGATCCCCACATCTGTGGGACTGAACCATCTAGGGCATTGAAAATGAAGATTTCAAAAGAAAAGTTTAAGAACCAGAATCTAAAATCATATTGAGATCTTTAATACTTTTTGAGTGACAGGCAAGCAAACTTTGGAAAAACAATATTTATGGCACACAGACAGCTATGTTCTATGCAATTGTGTTGATAGAAAAACACGAGATACATTTCTAGTTTCAATATTATTTGTTCAGATATTCCTCTTTAAAAGAAAAAAATATCAGCTGTATGCAAAGTGACCCGCATTTGTTTTTTGGCCACTGAAAATGTGTACAATTCACCAATTGGGGGACTTAAAATGAGTTAAATTTAGATTTTTTTTCTTTCAAAGAATATCTTTCAGAAGCATTAAAAAAATCTTACAGACCCCATACTTATTAATTGGTATTGTATGTATTTAAAGTTAAACAGTTTTCAGTTGTTTTTGATGACGTGGCAAGGAAGTTGTAAGTTTTTCTTTTGTAATAGCTATGAATCATTCTGTTTTTGTTTTTTGTTTTTTTTTGTTTCCCATGACAAGACATGTTATGTAGCTTCTAGCTAGTTTCTTATTTTCATTCCTTCTCTAAATATTTCTGTGTTTTAAACATCAGATATGTTGTGGTTGACTGATTTTGTCTCTTCACTCAGCGTTTTCACATTTGGTGAGGACCAAAAGTGCACTTTTTTTCAGACAAAAATGGGCATCTAATGTCTATACATAACATGAACGCACACTCTGAAAGAACAAACAGAAGTCCTTGTGTGCAAATACAACATGTGTGTTTATATTGTGATACTTCAGAAAGTTTACAGGCATTCAGGTCAGCGTTCTCCTTGATTCTCGGAAGCTCCTTGATTCTTAGTCATTCTATGACACCATTTCAACTCTTCATATGGGAGTCATTCATAGTTTTATTGCATGTCAGCCAACAAGACGTTTTCAAGAACTTGTGTAGACACAGACCTAATGATGTTGGTGTTGTAATAATTCCTTCTAGATTTTTCTGCCATATCTGTGGAATGCTTTTACCACAGATGATATATATATATAAATATATATAATATATATATATATATATATATATACACACACACATACATTATATATTTACAAACTTTTATGTTAGATGCGTTTAATCGCAATTAATCGATTTTACAGCACTAATATTTATTTTATTTCTATTTTTTTGTTCATTTTTTGACATTTTTTGGTCTCTGATCTCATAAATAAAGCTCTCTACGGCTCTGTCTGAAATTACATACTCTCGTGAGTAGGAACTTATTTTGAGTAAGTACGTACTTTGCGAGCGTTACAAAAGTATGTTCTATATAGTATGAATGTCTGTATTATGAATGTAATCCGGACGTACTACATCCGCCATGTTGTCATTATCATGTGACCTACCAGCTTGTGTTGCTTCACTGCCATTCACAAATCATCTCCTGAGGCTTCATGGGATAGTAAAGTGTCCATAGTATGCACAATTCAAAATCCCGCCCGAAGTCATCTGGGTACTTTTTGCCTACACTTCTATGAGTACTATAAATTCGGACATACTTCTCTTTTCACATACTGTTTTTTGCCTACTATATAGTAGGGGAGTATGCTATTTCGACCACAACCTACGTCTGATTGCTTCCTCATAAACCCATTTTTTCCTAATCATGCTCTTTGCTCATCTCTCTGCTGCCCCCTGCAGGATGGAGGCCTCGTGTCTGGAACTAGCTCTGGAAGGTGAGCGTCTGTGTAAAGTGGGAGATTACCGTGCGGGCGTCTCCTTTTTTGAGTCGGCCATCCAGGTGGGCACAGAAGACCTGCAGATTTTGAGCGCCATCTACAGTCAGCTGGGAAACGCCTACTTCCACCTGCATGACTACAACAAGGCTCTAGAATACCATCGGCATGACCTGACGCTCACTAGGTCTGGATCTGGAATGTTATGTCACTGTTTTAAAGCCGGTAGGGTTATATCCTTATCTAAAATAATTGTTGTTATGACTCTTTTAGAACTATCAGAGATCAGCTAGGAGAAGCTAAAGCCAGTGGGAACCTTGGAAACACGTTGAAAGTTTTGGGACGCTATGATGAAGCAGCAGTTTGTTGCCAAAGACATCTGGATATTTCCAGGATGCTCCATGATAAGGTGAGGTGTTAAACAGAACTAAAGGCATTTTAATGCAATAGCTTAAGCCAAAATGAAGTTTCTGTCATCATTTATTTTCTTTCTGTCTTGTAACCTGTATGAGGTTGGTTTCTTCTGTCGAAACACACAAAATAAGATATTTTAAGGAATCTACACAAATCAGTGCCGTTCTGTGCTGATGTCAAACCTGGCATGTCAAGGCACAGTGTGCATATGTGCGATGTGTATGTGTGAGTAAGATGTGACAGCCACGATGGAAGCTATCATAAGGCGTCATCAGACTGGGAATATCACATATTGAATAGTATTGACTGTTTTTATGTTACTTCTTGTCCTTTTTTGAAAATTGAAGCTCCTGGTCACAATATGCTTGCAGAACCAAAGAAAACCTTCAGCAAAAAAGCAAAAAAAACAAAAAAAAAACAATAAAAAACAAGCTTAATTATAAATGATGGTGAGCAGATAAAATAAAAAGCTGTTTAAATGTGTTTATTGACTGAAAACATTTATTTATTGATGTTAGCAAGTAAATAAATACATAAATAAAATATTATTTATTTACTGATAATATAAAACTGACTATTCAAATATAAATAAATAAAATTGTATTAATTTAATTGCCAAAATAAACATAAAACTTACCATTCAGATAAGTATTTATTTACTTCTTGTTAAAAGAAAAATAAAACTGACTGTATATATTGTTATTTTTATAATATTTCATTATCAAACAAAAAAACTTTCAATAATATTGACAATTATTTTATTTTTTAATTAGTTTTATTTTTATTTTATTATTTGTTTTAACAATATACAAGGAATACGAACAAAGCAACAACAAAAATATTTTTTTATTTTATTTATTATTTATATAGTATGTTATTAACAATATACAATATTATTATGACATATTATGCCTATATCTTCCACTCCAATAAAAGGTTAAAATGTTTTTTTTATTTACTAATAATATTTATTTAGTGATGCAAATAATAAATAAACATATAAAACATACATACATACAATATAATTTATTTTTATTGCTAAAATAGAAATAACCAACTGTTCAAATATATATATATATATATATATATATATATATATATATATATATATATAATATATCAAATATAATCAATGAATTGTTTATTTTATTTAATATAAACAGTTTTATGTATTTTTTTAAATGTCAATAAATAAATGATATTTTAAATAAATTGTGATGGGATTACTTTAGAAATTGTCGTAAAGGTCATAAGCATTTTTCAGTTTTTTAAAAACTTTTCAAAGTGTCTTAATTATATATTGTTATCAACCAAAATGTTTAAGATTAATGTGATATAATGTCTAAGGTTGAGTAAATGATGAGTATTTTTATTCCTTTGAATTCCACTTGAATGGCCAAGTTTGCCTCAGATGTTTTTGGGAAGTCACATTTGTCCTGTTCTCCAAAGACACGGCTTGATCTATTTTAGCAGACCATAAACATAGTTTAAATGCAAGCTGTCGATCTGTTTTAGGTGTGTAATCAGTGCTGGTTGTGTGTGTGTTGTCTGGATGTGTGTCTGTGTGTGGTTTTGTTAGGTGGGGCAGGCTCGAGCGCTGTATAATTATGGGAATGTGTACCACGCCAAAGGGAAGAACATATGTTGGAGCGGTATGGACCCTGGAGACTTTCCCGAGGAGGCACGCATCGCTCTAAAGAAAGCAACTGAGTACTATGAGTGAGCGAGCTAGCATTCGTTGTTTTCATTCCTTTGAATGCCCAAAACTAGTGTGTAGACGACACACATGTGCCAAAAGACAAAATATTTAATTTCTGAAAGCAGTAATGTTTTCCAAAAGCATGCTAAACATTTTATTATTTTATCTCCCCTGCTGTATCTCTTACTGTACGTCTCTGTTTGAAGAGCGAATCTGGCCATTGTGAAGGAATTGGGGGACAGAGCGGCACAGGGCAGGACTTACGGAAACCTTGGCAACTCGCACTATTTGCTTGGAAACTTCCAGGATGCAGTTCTTGCCCACGAGCAGGTATTTCATACTGAGAGCTTCTGAATGAAGCTGTTAGTTTTAATGTTACTTGTACTTGTGGTTTCTATTAAAATGCACAAACTAAAAATGATGGGGAAGAAACTATTATAAATGATGGATTAGTGTACAGAAAGTTTGTATTATTGTGTGTACAATAATTAATTATAATAATATTTATATAACAGTATACTTGTTGTAATGATATTTAAAATAAATATTGCTACATATACAATAATAATAAAGAAATTGTAGTCTGTACATCTGTAGTGCAGAAAATACGTTTCATGATGTAAATATTAATAATGCTTTCTTCTTTTTACAGCGTCTCCTTATTGCGAAGGAGTTTGGAGACCGAGCCGCAGAGCGAAGAGCATATTGCAACCTGGGAAATGCATACATATTCCTTGGGCAGTTTGAAGTTGCAGCTGAACATTACAAGTCAGTTTGCTAGTATTTTATTTTATTTTATTTTATTTTATTTTATTTTGGGCCTTATTTTAATTTCCATTATTATATATATTATATTAAAGTCACTTTTATTGTCATTTCTTTCCCTTGCAAGGCATAGAAAAACAAAATGTAGTTTGCAAAGAAACCATAGTGCAAACATTCAGCATTTTAATGCACTATTTGTAAAAACAGTAGCACAAAAATAGACATAAGGGACAATTAATACAGAATATATATATACAAAGGACTTTATTCATAAATCAGTACATTTTCTTTAATAAAACCAAACAAACAGATTTGAATCAGACATGCTTTGGAAATTAAACCATATATACAATTAAATAAACTTGACACACAGATGTGTAAAGTAACATGCATCCATGAACAGTTGCTGTAAATATACATGCATATATATATATATATATATATATAATTTTTTTTTTTTTTTTTTTTTTAACCTGTCATTTCATCTTTACTGGGAACACCATTCATGTATTCTTTAAAAGTGTTATAAAACATGCATCTGTTAATTTAGCTCAACATTTCATGCCTAAAATTGTGGAATTACCATGATAAATACCCCACAAAAAAAGTACTTCCATACTTTGC
>NC_067241.1:14015000-14065000 GCF_019924925.1 Ctenopharyngodon idella
TAATAAATACTGCAATATTCCATTAAAAATACATGTTGACCATTATGATTTCATGGCAGCAATTAGCAGTGTTGAGTCTCAAAAAATATATTGGTTAAAAAATACTGTAAAGAGAGGCTGGAATACTGAATTGACCTGTCAATTTTATCATTTAGATTTTAAAAAGTGCATGCAAATGAAAATTTTTTTCTAAATTAAAAATGCTGAATGGAACTTTTTGTTGGCTTTTTGAGTATTTTTTTTTTTTTTTTAAAGTTGCCTTTTTAAATGATAAATTCTACAAATAAAATATCAAATATTTATTGTTTTTATTATAACTTCCCTCTCCACAGCACGCTCCAGACACTCTAGGTGAAGACGGCTTTTTTGACCTTCTAAGCCGCTTCCAAGGCAGCCGTATGGATGATCAAAGGTGCTCATTAGAGGACGGCATAAGCCGTGTTCCCGCCCCTTCCTCTCCCCGTGAAACCCCACCTGTAGCCTTGAGGAAACGTGAGTCGCCCCTTCCTCCCTGACTGTACTCACCTGTGCAAACTATACTTGTACTATATGAAGGTGCAATAACATTACTTAAGGTGCATTCACACTGAAAGCAATGTAAAGCAGCAAAGCCTAAAGAAAATCATTCATTTTAAGTGGGAGTGATTTGAGATGGCATGATGTACAGAAACAATGTGCGCAGAAATTACATTTATACAAAACTTTATGCACCTAATAGAGTTTCAGTGTGAACACACCTTTACTGTGTAACAATTATAGCAGTGTATACAGCGACAAGCAATTGGTTTGTCCACATTGATCACTAAACTACTGTGTCACATGAGAAAATCGCAGCCAATACTTGATGTTTAATGTACAGATTAATGGAAGAGATTGCTTGTCACTTTTGCGTGTCATGCCTGGTTAGGACATGGTGTTAACCTTTAAAAATGTCTCAAGATATCATGATTAAAAAAGTGTAAAATGCATTTTTAAGTAATCTTAAAAATACATATGCACACTACCATTCAAAAGTTTGTGGTTGGGAAGATTTTATGTAATGTTTTTGAAAGAAGTCTCTTCTGCTCAACAAGGCTGCATTTATTTGATCAAAAATACAGTAAAAACAGAAATATTGTGAAATATTATTACAATTTAAAATAACTGTTTTCTATTTGAATAAAATATAATTTATTCCTATGATGAAAGCTAAATTTTCAGCATCATTACTCCAGTCTTCAGTGTCACATGATCCTATAGAAATCATTCTAATATGCTGATTTGATGCTCAATAAACATTTTTGTGGAAACTGTGATGCATTTTTTTTTTTTTTTCAGGAATCATTGATGAATATAAAGTTCAAAAGAACAGCTTTATTTGAAATAGAAATTTGTTGTAACATTATAAATGCTTTTACTGTCACTTTTGATCAATTTTAGTGTGTCCTTGCTGAATAAAAAAGTCTTACTGACCCCAAACTTTTGAACAATAGTGTATTATAAGAAAAGTATTTCTATAGCAGTATTTAAGTGACTACTGTTTTTAACCTTCAGCTATTTCCGCACCCGAAGCGGAGGCCTTGGCACAGCCCGGCCATTTTCTAGACCTGCTGGCCAGCTCGCAGAGCCGTCGGCTGGACGAGCAGCGGGCCAGTGTGAGCAGTCTTCCGGGTTTCCGGCTGGACCAGCGCCACAGCCAGGATGTTCTCAGCAAACTCATGGCCACGGCCGATAGCAAAGAACCGGATGAAGACTTCTTCGACATGCTGATTAAGTGCCAGGTTAATGTTGTTTATTATTATGCTGCATCATTAAAGAGGCCATATTATGCCCTTTTACAAAGTCTTGATTTTGTTTTTTGGCTCTACTGGAATAGGTTTCATGCTTTGAATGTTCAAAATTTTTCACACATTTTCCATTGTTGCAGCTCATCTCTTCCCAGTCTGTCAGTAAGGCTCTGTTTAGTTCCTGGCTGTGTATGAAATCGCCCACTATACCCTCATTCCATATTCCCTACATTAGTCCGCTAATATAGTTCACTTGAAGGAGTGAATGAAAACAAGAGAGTGAATTCGGACACTGAGTGCTGCTGCTTTTGCATAGTTTGTGCTTGCTGTTTAATAATCATTTGAAACTGAGCAAACTGGCAGCTCTAGTAGTAATGAAAAGATTTATCTTGATCTCTGTCATGAAAACTATGTATAAACCTTAATTAATAAATTTAATAATCAATTAAAAATGAATTTATACCTGTATGAAATTACGCTGTAGCCACATTGAACCAGCAGTTTGGAAAAAGGATGGATGATTCAGCTGCGGGCGCCATCTTCTGGTGAGACACGGGAATTAATTCGGCACAACCTCACAGTGCATTATGAGACCGTTGAGTGTACATTAGTTGTACACTTGTTATTGCGGTGCTTTGTGGGATTGAATGAGTGCACTCAATAATGTCCACTATGGTTTCGGACACCACTACAAATGGCTGTCCCCTCAAATAGTGTCCCTATTTAAACTATACCTACCTTTTGACTCTCCTTGCTATAGTTTTGGAGTTATGAGTTTTTACTTTTGTGCATGTCACTCAGGAAAAAAAACTCTTCAGGTCTTAAAGGGTTAAAGAATGTTGGAAATGTAAAAAAGCATAATAGATCCTCTTTAAATATTATATTTCACATCCTTTTGTAAGGTATGTTCAGTGTCTGTTTTTGTCGTACACAGGGATCCAGACTGGATGATCAGAGGTGTGCTCCTCCTCCACCCCCCACCAGAGGCCCCACAGTCCCAGACGACGACTTCTTCAGCCTCATCGTTCGCTCCCAGGCCAAACGAATAGATGAGCAGCGAGTCATATTACCATCAGACACAAGACAGACCCCTTCAGACCAATCCTGACTGATCGGCTCTTTATGAAGCGAGTGTACTGTTTTAGGACCTTGTAACCTCACTGAAGTCTTACTCCTGAATCAATGCCTTGTTGACAATCAGACCCTACAAGATGTTTTCCCTTCTCACTTAACATGAAGATTTTTGCACGAGGAGATGCACAAAGTTCTACAACCGTGATCTGAACTGGATTCAGATGTGTTTGTGCAGAACAGATGCTTATTCAGAATCAGACCAAGACCGCAGTCTCTCTCTCAGGGATTCAGTACAATGCACTGAATGCTTTCATTCACCTGGATAACTGGATGGACTTAATCAGCTGTTACTGGATGGTAGATTCAGATTTCAGACCATTTTATATATATATGTATATTTTAACACTAAACTTAGTATCAGTTCTGTTTTCTTTTGATTATTTGACTTGAAATGTGTTTTATATTATCTTTTAATACAAGTGAAGCAATGCTCTATATCAATGTTTTTGAGGTTTTAGAAACCAGTGATGACAAGCAGTCTGCAAAAGTCTGGATTTCTGTGAATATAAAAGTTTCTGGAAAGGATTTAAGAATGTATTATTAATTTTAAATGACAAGAGGAATAAAGCCTCATTTTCATAGATACATCACATCAGACACAGTTTAGTATGCTGGGAATATTTTATTTGATGCTGAAGCTACACAGGACAGAGTAACCATCACCATGAAACAATTATTTGAAAGCAATTAAACGATGAAAAAAAAACTGAAAAGGAAAAATAAACTTGATTATGATCAATGATTATTCAGTATAACATTTGTAATCTCTCAAACCAGGTAAAGCCCACAAATGCCATCTCCCAAAATACTACTTAACAAGAGAGGAAAATATCATTAAGATGTCTGGCATAAAGCCTCCTGGATCATGATTAGTTTAAGGTTTACAGCTTGTAGGTAAAGTGAAACTAATAGATGCTATTTAATTCTGCAAATCAATTCAGTGTGAGCGCTTTCTGTTCAGTGGAGCCTTGACGTTTCTTCTCGTTTGGTTATTTGATTGGTTTAACAGTGCTGTTTGACCGCAATGTTGGCGAATCCATGCACCTGAGTGAGCTGAGGACAGTCGAATGAGGCCAGAAGTTTGTGTGGGCCGTGACACTTGGGAATAAATTTCTCCGTCAGGCACACGGTGGCATGTCCTGCAATGTCACTGAGGAAGAAAAGAAGAAGAATATTTAATATTACTATAATTTATGTTTTTTTTTAATTTATTTTTTTAGATTAAATATTTACAAACTGTATTGTGACACATATTATATTACTATAATTTATATATTTAAATTTTATTATAACATAAATAGTAACAAACTGTAGATAAATGTATTATTATTTAATATTACTATAATTTATGTATTTATATTTTAAATCTTTAAATTAAATCTGTATAGCAACATTATTTGAGTAATTTTCACATTATCAGTGAATAATGTGAATAATCAGTTGAAATGGAAAAGTATTTAAATGAGTAATTAATAAAAAATATTGTAGTATCTTACCCATAGTTAACAATTCTGGGATGCTGCAGTCCAAGTCCCACAAAGCGGAAAACAGGGTTCTTTAGGACACAAGGCAGTGGATTCTGGAAGGTGATTTTGACTGGCACTTCTTGACCCAGGACAGCATCACAAACAGGCTGAGAAAAACCACATACAAGACACAATTTAGCACTGAACTATTTCAACTGATCACCAGAATAAGTTGAATGCTTTAAACTCACAGCGATGGCTAGATCTGGAGTGCGCAGTCTGAAGCTGTACTGGGTGGCCAGAATCTGCTTAGTCTGAGCGACGTGTCCAAAGAGGTTGAGCATCAGTGGGGCGTGATCCACCAGGTGCTCCTTATACTCGTCATAACTCAGGGTCCATTCCAGAGGTCTGCCTGTAGTGGGAAAAGTGATAAATATGGAATGCTTTCATGACAAGTCTCTATTTTAAATAACTAACAGATTGACAGATGGTGTGCTGATTTGCATTTGGTCTCATGTATTACAACTCAAACTGTATAATTTCTCACATTCAGAGGGCTTGAGCTCGATGCATGTCTGGTCTCTCTTCAGGAAGGTCTTCCTGACTCCAGTGTAGTACATGGCTGCTGCATGGCTGTAGAGGGTTACGCTACGAGGTGAGTTGCATTTGTTTTTCAGATTGATGCAAAGCACGGCATCTTTTCCCACACACGGTCCATCACCCTTCACGCTGACTTCACAGACAACATCCTCAGCGCAGGGCAGTGGGTATGTGCATCTCCTGGAGCCGTGACGAAGGGCTGTTTCCAAAGCAGCACAGTTCTCAGATGAACCTGATCAATGGAAGAAGGAGGAGATGTCACAGGTGAGACCATGAATCTTAACCGGATGTTTTAAGAGGCATGCAGGTGGTTTTTACCAAATGGATGTTTGTAGAGGTTTGTGATATCTAGACGTTGATCTGAGCCGATGGCCTTGGTGCTGATGCAGTGACCTACTACATCCTTCTCAACATGGACAACACCAAATGTACCATCAGATCTCCGCTGCCAGTACACTTTATCATTGTTCACCTAGAGACACAGCAGGAGTCATAAGTCATTATGTGAATCTCTGTATGACAGAATGCTTAAATAAAGGAATTAACGCACTTCGGCGAAAAGGAAGGGCACGTCATGCTTCAGGAAGGTCTGTCCACTGCGGATGGCAGCAACAGAGGTGGGGCCGCAGCGGAAGAAGCCCTGGCTGGTCAGCTGAGGAGTGGAATCAACCACCTGCCAACCTCCAAAACCAGATGGCAGGTCTGTACGAGCCATCCAGGCCTCATTCCACACGTGGTAGTTCCTACATGAAGAGAAGACAATCATGCACATTCAGAGGAACTCTTAATAATCACAAATGCGATTGACACTTACCAGATTGAATTATGGTTCATGTGATCAATCAGCTGAAATTTCTCATCCAAATAGACGTCACTTGTCAAACAAACATCAGTGTCGTGAGCAGAACAGAAGTTTGAGACCGGACGAACAGGAACGCCCAAACACCTCAACACTATGAGAGAAAGAGAAGAAGAATAAGTGCATTACATCTACAATCACTTTCTCAACCTTCTTTCCTCCTTGTCCATTCTGCATGAACTCTTACGTGTGTTGGTGACTCCAGCAAAGGCCAAGCTCTGTCCATATTTGACAGGTACTCCTCCACATTTGTGGTACTGTCTCAGGATGGCACTGCTGCCGCACCAGGATGTGGGAGAAGTTCCATCTCCATAGCAGTTAGACCAGTTACCCACCAACACACCACAGTCTTTGTTGGCAATAACCTGTTGAGGAGAGATGATTGAAAATGTTGTGTTTTGTATGCAGCAAGCTTAATGCAGAATAGAGCAAATCAGACAGTTTGTTAGGCTTTTCAACAACAAATCGGAAAGAAAATGAAGACTCACCATGTCAGACACCACTCTGGAAATGTTAATGGGGCTTCTCCATCCTGAGCAAGGGGTGCAACTCTTCTCCAACACATAAAAACATGCAGGCAAGACTCCCTCCTCAAACTAAGAATCAGACAGCAGAGTGAGGAAAAGATATTAAGACAGATTAAAAAAACATGTTATGCAGTGTACAGCAGGGGTCACAAACTATACTGAATCAATTAAACATAATTTAAAAACGTTTGTATTGTGTGATTACATTGATTTAAATCATATTACAAACCTAACGTACACAAAAGAAAGCTAAACTGCTCTAACAGACTAACAGGAATGAATCGAACTCTGAGTCTAATGATCGGTTCTTTTAAAGAATCGAATCACAAGAATCATAGGTTCGTGATTCTTGTCGTTTGCTAGTAAGACGGTTAACCCCATTAGATTCAGACTTAAAGCTCACGACTCAGGTAAGATTCACCTTGTCTACTCTGCTTGTTTAGTGTTGTAATGACAACTGAGATTGTATTTACATTTACAACTTGATTGTATTCCCTGAGAACGGCAGTGCCGTTTAAATATCAGAAACATCACATGCTGACAGATTTAACGGTCAGAAGTTATTTAAACGCATAAGGGCGGGATTTTACACAGCAGTCAAATATGATATCTGTAAATAAAATCATTTCAGTTAAGCGGTCAAAATAAAATTGGAGTAGCGTTAATGTACGCTAATGGCCGTCATCAACGTAATATGATTCCAGTCCGTGGTTTTATTATAGACAAAATCCTGTGGAATATTTTACGCTAATGGTTAATCATAATGGTTACGCTAATGGTTATCATTTTAGAGAACTACCTTGTAACATTAAGGCTAAACCAAAATGTTGAAAGTGATTTGAAGGACGTTTTTTCTCAATATACTCACTGAAATCAATTAGATTGACAGCGGTCTCTGATATGTGGTAAACTCTAGTAATATATGAGACTCTTACTTGACCAAAGTTCCATGTTCTGCAGCCAATCTGCTGTTTAGTTCCATAGTAGATTCTGCCCATGTCATTCAGCACATACTCAACTCTCTCCGCCTCGTCACTCAGGTACACACAGTCATCTGAGAACAGAAAAAATTGAACTTGAAGCTTCACAAAGTCTTAATGGTGCTTTCTTTCTTTCGCATTCAATTAAACCTTCATATATTCAGGTTTTGTATGTTATTTTAAAGTGTATTGAAACACGTACCTTTACACCAGGGGTTGAACAGCATGTAAATGTCATTGTCAGGAACATATGGTAGAGTGAATCTTCCTCCTTGACAGTGAGTCACGACACTGAGTTGGTATCGTCCAACACAAGCAGTCGGAAGTGAGTGCACAGACAGTTTGATTCGGTTTTGACACTTTTCGACAATCTTTGCCCCCCAGCAGTCTTTCTTGAATTCTTCCACAATTGGAACGATCACATAAGTTCCATCCCGGATGGATGGGACATGACCTGTAAGACACACAGAAGAACAAGAGATTCCAGTGATGGTATAAATGCATGTTCCTCCTCTACATATACTGTATCTGCATGTCCTCTATGATCATGTACATATGGGTCATGCAGTAACCAACCTAGTTTCAGCTCCAGGTGAAGTTTGTCACAACTGGGATTGAAGGGACGGCACAGATCAACCCACATATTGAAATACTGTCCTCTGCGGACGATGAGGTGATCATCAGGGAAACAATGTGTGTGATGCTCCTTACGATTCGGTCCAGTCCTGCACTTGAGTAGATCGACTTTAGTCACCCGGAGGAGAGCTTCTGTGAAAACGACAAAGCAGAAGACAGGTCATACAGTATCAAACAGATCATTTATTGAGTTATAAAAATAACACATTTCCCATCATGCATTGCAGGACAAAGAACTACGACTCTTACCATCACTACCACAGCTTTGTTTGATAGTGCAATCATCCATGTACTCCTTGATGACAACTTCCTTAGTCTCATAATCACGGCATGGAGCGACAACGCTGCAAGGATTGGTGTATGGAGTAGCGCAAGGGTTAACACAAGGGTTAACGCAAGGGTTGACGCATGGGTAAGGATAAGGGACAGAGCAAGGGGTTGCACAAGGGTTTACATAAGTTTTAGCGCAAGGGCTGGCACAAGGGTTAACATTAAGCTTGACACAAGTGTTTGCGCAAGGGCTCACACAAGGGTTAATGTAAGGATAAACCGGTGTGTAGCATGTTTTTCTCCTGCAGTGGTCCGCCTGCAGTTTAATGGCTGGGAAACGGCCGACGGTGCAGAGGTTTTTGTATGGGTTGTATACAAAAGGCATGCTGGGAAAAGAAGAGAGATACATGATCAGTAATTGGTCATTAGATGGTTAATAATTCATAAATAAGGTCTCTTGCATGGTTTTGTTCTTAGAAATGAGATCTGTTCATTAGGCTGTTTTCACAATTATCAGATCAATATTTTTAACTTCCTTTTGTGATCATACCAGAAAAGAAAAGACTTAAAAAATATAAATCTGCTAAAGGTGTTGTTGGGTTTTTAACCAACTCTTGATTAAAAACAGCCTATAAGTCTAGATAGCCAAAATCAGCAACATATCTGTGCACAATAAAGCCATATAATAAGTTTCAAACAATGTCTGAGATGATTACTTACATGTTTCAGTGGTTGTCCGTTCAAGAGTAACTGAACCGAGAACTTGATTTACTGAAGCAAGTGAACAGTAAGTCCTGCTATAACCAGCTCGTTGATCGTACTGTTGTTTGTCTCCACAGTAGACGGGATTTTTATAGTTCATCTCCATCTCCACCCCATCCACTGCTCAAAGCAAAAGAGTGAAGAATTGTGCTCTCAAGAAAGGGATCAAAGGCTTTTGAATCACACGTTAATTTTAATGGTTTCTTTTAGAGAATTAATGGGACAAATTAACATCTTACTTTAATTGTTCTGAACTTTTCACTAAGCAGAGTCATTTTACTGTTAGTTTCCTGACAGAGCGGGTCTAAGACATTTACATTAGTCATAAAACTGATGAATTTACTTTATTTATTCCTATATCTTAACGTTAAAACAAACATTCTGTAAGCATGTCTGCATATTTCGTACTTATTGTTTGTTAATCTTGTTACATTGTTTAAGAGAGCAATGAGTAGGACAATGATTTTTGCATTTTATGCAGTGCCGCGATTGGTCCGAGAGCCGTATAATAAAATAATTTCTTTTACATACAATTAAAGGAATGAAGCTCCCTTCAACAAAGAGATTAGATAAGGAATTTTAAGGCAAAATTAGCTCTGACACATACAATAATATTGCATTATTAGGCTTTATTAAGTTAAATTGTAGTACAGTTAATTGTCCGTTACTCTTATATTTATCTCTGATGATTGTCAGAACAAGGACAACTCTTTGATGTTCGACTTTAAGCGAGTTATTAAATAGAACGATTCATAAAATTGGAAATAGGAGAAATTATGAGAATGAAAATTCACAAGCAAGAGAATCTATAAACAAATATGCTGTTTAATTTCCATGTTTTATTATTTTTTTCCCTCCTTTTTACGGACAGAGGGAAAAATGTGGCTCCAGACCCCATGAATATGATGGGTGCATCGAGAAAGGAAGAGATGTCTCTTACTTGACAAGTGGATGTAAGGAATCTGGTGTCATAACTTCAAATCAGTATTTACCCTAATATTTCTGAACTGTTACAGAAGATATGTCATGAATTTTGTCCTTTTCTGAGACAACCGAAACATTGTATAATAAGTTCACCATCCCCAACCTGAAGCTCATGCTCCACCCAGAAGGAGTATGAGAAAATAAACAGCCTTTAATGAGACCAATTAAGTTAAAATGACCTAAAAACACCCATACCTGAGCAATTCAGCAAATTATTACTAGAAAAATGACTCTACAAGGGCTTTAGCAAATTGATATGACTATAATCTATCTAGTAATTCTGGTCAGACTGGACAGAAAACAATAAAATGGCCGGTATTCATTGTTTCTTCTATCTGTCATTTTATCTAACATCAATGTGTCTGTCTATTTATCAGTCCATCCAAAGGTTTTATGGTTTATAGTCACTAGCACTTAAAAAATGTCCTCGCTTAAAATGATTTTAGTTCTTTTCCCTGACAATAATGTTAGCAATAAAAGCACATGAGTAAATTGAGTAAAGTCAAGTGATTCGACTTCAAGTGGCATTTCGAAAATAAATGTCAGGCTCACTGTGGTCAGGCTTGAAATGTCACTAAAAAACAGTGAGAAAGAATGAGATAATTATTGTATAACCACTAAAATTACACGGCAACACATAAAGCATCTCAATGTAGTTCAATCAGTGAAATGAATGTAAAATGGGGAGGTGTGGCACAGTAGAGGAAGAAAAGTTGCTGGTCAAAACTCTCACGGAGCGCTTAATGAGCTTCAACACTGTACTTTTGAAAAACGGTTGCTCTGAAAGCATTGTCTTCATTGTATAATCTCCTAAATGACTCTATTTTGTACTATAATAGCAGACAATTATTATAATGCTTTAGTCAGTCGTACCCATAATTAATTGTTCTACCAAGCTGCAGTCACAGTCCATCAACACTGAACATCCATGACAGCTGGAAACACACAGAACAGTGTTGATGGTCACTGGATTTGTGCTGGACAGCCAGAACACGCATTTGGAAAGGTTCAGACATTTTCTCCTCTCCTTTCTACTTTGCTACATCACAGAAACGAGGAGACTTTTCATGCTATGATATGGTGTCATTCTGAATCATTTCTTAAGAGGTTGAAATCTCTTAAGCACTTAATTCCACACAATAATTAAGTACATTTTCAAATGTCCACTCTTGCACTTTTAGGCTTCATTAGTGCAGTGACATCATATTATAGCATCACTGTTGGCTGACGCATCAGTCTCTTTCAGCTTATTTCATACGTTCATCTGCTCTGTTTGGTGCAGTTTTTACCTCCTCTCTGCAGTCAGTTTTACTGTAGTATTAGGAAGGTTGCTTTTGGATGCACCTTAGAATCTTAGGCATGCACTGGTGCATTTTTCCTAATATACTGCTACAGTTGAAAGTAATACAATATTAATTGACCAGCATTGGATTTTTAACTGTGGACTTTTGTTTCTGTGCTTCATCTCTTCTAATCTATCACTAAATTAAAGGCATAGCAATATAATACGGCAAAGTTTTAACCCTTCAAGAACACTCTTAAAGAGCTTTCCCTTTAGATAGCTGCATGCGTAAGAACTGTGTGCATTCATGCATTAAGTTCATTATTTTGCGCAACCTTTGCTAATGTTATTTCAGATCTATATTATGCTTGTTCATTTATCTATTTTCTGTTTGCACTCATTTTCATATTGTGTCCTACATCATACCTTAAAGTTTAGATGCGTAGAGTATGTTAAAGAAAAATGTTAAAATGAGTCTGTAAGAGATAGAATACAGTGCGTTCAATGGATTGTACTGTTGTTTAACAACAATCTGATTGTTCAGCTGAAGAAATGTCTTTCTGAATAAAAAAATTTCAGTAGACAAAAAGTAGCGAAAATTACGTGATCTAGGACCTTTATACAGTGTGTGCCATTGCGAAGACATTTTCGCCTGTTTTGTCCTTCAAAGTTGATGTATTTGGTAAGAAATAACACGATACAAAACAGCATTGTTACATAATATTTTCTAATCAGCATTTTAAACTCGCATGGAAGCCTGGCTTCTCTATATGATGATTAGGCGAGCCCTCAAGTGGGAAGGACTTTGCAACAAATGGTCAATAATTGACATCAGTTAAAATAAAAAAAACTCCACTCAGAGACAGACACAAATGTTAAGTCTTTTGCAACATGAAAAGCCAGTAACGCCTTGAGTTTGGTGTCCATATTCATTATCTTGCGTAATTGGCATTAAAAAAATATTGTTAAAAAAAAAAAAAATTGCATTTTAATGGTAGTTTGAGAAGCAGCATTTTGTAGCAACATTGTACTTGGTGGTTTTACTGTGCAACAGTATTAACCAGACTGCAATCTCTGAGAGAATAAACAAATATTTGTTCATGATTTAAATGCAGTATCTGTCACTAAGTTTTAATCTTAAGGCTTTTCATCTGACCAATGTAAATTAAGAAAAAAGTAGGTAAGTAGGTGTCACTTATGGTACTGTACAGGGCGAATACAAGTAGATCACTTAATCTCAATAATTACAGCATGTGTAGATTCTTTCATTACTAAAAAGCAGCATTAAGTTTATCCTAAACTAGTATGACATGACATTTAATGTGGCTATTTGGATCATATGCCACTGACAAAACATTACCTGTATTCACTTTGTATGTGAAAATACATAATGTAATTATCTGCTTAGTCTGAGACTTCTAAATGACAGCTCAGAACCAGAGCAATTATACTAGTGTTCATTTATAGTATAATGTACATTTGACTCATTAATTTTTGTAAAAGAAGGATTTTTAAAAAAAAAAAAAAACCTTTGTGACTCACCATGAAGAAAAAAATTTCACACACTATGGGCAGTTCGGGTGGAGAGGAGGTCGTTATATACCGGTGTGCAGCAGAGAAAAACTTTTGGAGCAACAGTAGTTCATCCCAGCAACACTTACTTCACATGCTTTTTTATTATAAGCTGTCAAAAAACAACAATTATTCTGATTACTCTTTAAATAAAGATACAAGTCACATTCAGGGACAAGGACTACTAACATGTAAGTATCCACACATTCATTATTTTAAGATTGTGACCTGATTTTTAGTATAATCATTGCATTTAGAAAACTGGCATGTGTATTTTATCAGGTAAAAAAAATAATATATAAAATATGTTTAAAATATTCTCAGAATAGATTGCCATTTTCTAAAAAATAAAGCAACAATTTATTTTGAATAATTAACCATCTAAGATGACAGCTTTGTTTTACAATTTGTCCATTCTCTCTCTCACTTTCGAAGCTTAAAGTATGTCTTGTGAAAATATTTGCACTGGAACCAAACTGGAGCTGGAAGAGCGTAAAGGGAAATGCAGCCAGTCAGTTTGCAATATCAGCCAGTGCAGTGATTCCAAAGGCATACAAGCATGTGGAAGTGATGGTAAACGCTGTAAACTCTTCTGACTGCACTGCGTAGTGGGAATCACATTTCTAATTTTAAGGTCTGATCTTTAATTGTTTTCTGCTCTTGCTTGTTCTCAGATGCAGTGCTGCAGGTGTGCTCTATTGACCTCCTTAAAGGCAGAAAAGAACAAAATCGACTGGAGCATCACACAAATTATTATCAGAGTGATCACCTCATCATCCGTAGAGGACAATGCTTCCAGATGTGGGTCGAGCTGACACGAGCTTTTGTTCCAAAAAGAGACAAACTTCATCTGGAGCTGATACTTGGTCAGTTATAGCCTTCTTTAACAATGACATGACAAAAGGTTTTTCTACCTTTACTGGAATCTCTTGTTCTTCTGTGTGTCTTACAGGTCATGTCCCATCCGTCCGGGATGGCACTTATGTGATCGTTCCGATAGTGGAAGAATTCAAGAAAGACTGCTGGGGGGCAAAGATTGTCGAAAAGTGTCAAAAACGAATCAAACTGCGTGTGCACTCACTTCCAACTGCTTGTGTTGGACGATACCAACTCAGTGTCGTGACTCACTGTCAAGGAGGAAGATTCACTCTACCATATGTTCCTGACAATGACATTTACATGCTGTTCAACCCCTGGTGTAAAGGTATGTGTTTTATTACACATACGAAACTAAAACACACATATGCTGACAAGCTTTTAAGCGGAGTTCAGTTAAAATTAAACTCTCTCTTGTCACTTATCAGATGACTGTGTGTTTCTGGATGACGACTCGGAGAGAGTTGAGTATGTGCTGAATGACATGGGCAGAATCTACTATGGAACTAAACAGCAGATTGGCTGCAGAACATGGAACTTTGGTCAAGTAAGAGTCAAACTTTCATTCATTTACAGTATTACAAAACTCAAGCCTGAGATTTTGCAAACTATAACCAGAAGGGTAACTGGCTGAAATGGTAATGTTTCTTAATCTCTCATTTTTTCCCTCTCTGATCTGTGATTCTTAGTTTGAGGAGGGAGTCTTGCCTGCATGTTTTTATGTGTTGGAGAAGAGTTGCACCCCTTGCTCAGGATGGAGAAGCCCCATTAACATTTCCAGAGTGGTGTCTGACATGGTGAGTCTTCATTTTCTTTCCGATTTGTTGTTGAAAAGCCTAACAAACTGTCTGATTTGCTCTATTCTGCATTAAGCTTGCTGCATACAAAACACAACATTTTCAATCATCTCTCCTCAACAGGTTATTGCCAACAAAGACTGTGGTGTGTTGGTGAGTAACTGGTCTAACTGCTATGGAGATGGAACTTCTCCCACATCCTGGTGCGGCAGCAGTGCCATCCTGAAAGAGTACCACAAATGTGGAGGAGTACCTGTCAAATATGGACAGAGCTTGGCCTTTGCTGGAGTCACCAACACACGTAAGAGTTCATGCAGAATGGACAAGGAGGAAAAACAGGTTTGAGAAAGTGATTGTAGACTTATTCTTCTTCTCTTTCTCTCACAGTGTTGAGATGTTTGGGCATTCCCACTCGTCCGGTCTCAAACTTCTGTTCTGCTCATGACACTGATGTTTGTTTGACAAGTGACGTCTATTTGGATGAGAAATTTCAGCTGATTGATCACATGAACCATAATTCAATCTGGTAAGTGTCAATCGCATTTGTGATTACTAAGAGTTCCTCTGAATGTGCATGATTGTCTTCTCTTCGTGTAGGAACTACCACGTGTGGAATGAGGCCTGGATGGCTCGTCCAGACCTGCCTTCTGGTTTTGGAGGTTGGCAGGTGGTTGATTCCACTCCTCAGCTGACCAGCCAGGGCTTCTTCCGCTGCGGCCCCACCTCTGTTGCTGCCATCCGCAGTGGACAGACCTTCCTGAAGCATGATGTGCCCTTCCTTTTCGCAGAAGTGCGTTAATTCCTTAATATTCCATTAGATTGTTTAAATGGTCCTCTCTCTCTCACACATAAATGAAACATATGATATATTACTAATGTTTATCATGCTCTAGGTGAACAATGATAGAGTGTACTGGCAGCGAGATGTGATGGCACCTTTGGTGTTGTCCATGTTGAGAAAAACGCAGTAGGTCACTGCATCAGCACCAAGGCCGTTGGCTCAGACAAACGCTTTGATATCACGCACCTCTACAAACATCCAAAAGGTGAAAACACACATCTCAGTATAGTAACAGTCACACTAGGGAAATGTCTTGAAGTTAAATGTCAACTTTATTAACATTTATCAGGTACGGAGGAAGAGCGTACTGCTATAGAAACAGCGATTCGCCATGGCTGCAAGCGGTGTACATGCCCATTGCCCTGCGCAGAAGATGTGACCGTTAAAGTCACCATGCATGGGGAAGGACCATGTGTAGGCAAGGATGCTTTGCTTTCCATCATTTTGCAGAATAAATGCAACTCGCCTCGTACCATCACCCTCTACAGACAAGTGGCAACCACATTCTACACCGGAGTCCATAATTCCTTAGTGAGGAAGAGCCAAGTGAGCATTGAGCTGAAGGCTTCTGAGGGTGAGTAAAGATAAAAGCTTGAAATCAACTCATACATTTAAAAACATCTTTTTCTCTCTTACGCTAGTGTGGATGGAAACAACGTTTAGTGTGAGGTCTTAAAACAAAAACGTTGTTTTTAAATGTATCCAGATTGATGTAGCATGCAACTGTTTTAAAAGGAGACTTGTTTATCTCTTTTCATTCTATAGTCCAGACTCTACCGTGGACTCTGCGATATGATGAGTATAAGAACCACCTAGTGGATCAGGCGGCCTTGATGCTCCATCTCTTTGGACACGTCGCTCAGACCAAGCAGATTCTGGCCACCCAGTTCCACTTCAGACTGCGCACTCCAGATCTGGTTATATCAGTGAGTCTAGCAGGTTCTCTCTTTTAAATTCTACATGGGTTGGTGATGGCCTAGAAGATAAGGGTTACATGATTATTGGTGGGAACTAGCCATGGATCGTGGATTTTACCTGAATGTCTTAATGTAAATTTTATGGTACATAAACTTGTGAGTTTTTACCTTTCAGCCTGTATGTGATGCTGTCGTGGGTCAAGAAGTGCCAGTCAAAATCACATTCCAGAATCCACTGCCTTGTGTCCTAAAGAATGTGATATTCCGTATTGAGGGTCTGGGACTGAAGCATGCCAAAATTGTTAGCTATGGGTAAGATTGATTCAACCCGATCTCACGGCAAAACAACTATTTTACGAGGTGACGATTTCATATGAATTTGTAGAGTGTGAATCGTACGAAAACATACAAGGTTTAGTAAAAAGTACACATTAAAAAAAAGTCCACCCTTCAACCATCACTGGTGCGTAAGTAGATCGTACAAGACCGAACGAATGAGAATACGAATTAGCCACCAATTTGCCAAAACATAAAATAGTTATGAATTGCCAGGAGCTTGTGTTGGATTATATTTTATTTTTCTATTGTTATAATACAATTGTATCAGGAGGTGTAATATGTGTTGCTATGTAGTTTTAGCATTTTTTTTAATAGTATGTAATAATTCTCTTCTCAGTGATATTGCAAGCCTGTCCACGGTGAACCTGACGGAGACATTTATTCCAGTGCGGCATGGCACACAGAAACTGCTGGCGTCCCTCGACTGTCCTCAACTTAATCAAGTGCATGGTGTTGTCAACATTACTGTTAAACAGTGAAAAAGCACTTTAACTAAAGAGAAGAAATGTTTGTTTCTTTGAACTGTAAACATGTTCATCATGATCTCAGAAGAGATTGCACTCAGGATGTTTTATGCCTGACATTTTTTCATCTTGTCATGAAAAAAAATCTGAATAAAAACCTTTGAAAACTTAAATATTTGTGGTGGTTGTTATGGTAAATATTTCCTTCATTTAGCTGTTTTGTTAATATGTGCTGCCTCAGCATTAAGAAAAATGTTAATAATTTACTCACTTTGATGTGTGATTATGAGTGTTAACTCTGTAGTACTTTAAAATCTTTAGGATATCTGGACCAACATTCAAAAGGGAGTTGTTGAATTGTGCAACGTTAATTATGAAGGCTATGCCTACTGTATGTTGCTTGTTGCAATAACATTCAAATTATAATATATGTATATATAAACACACCCATCTCTGTCATTTACTGTAGGTGAATATAATCAGTGGGTTGGCCTTACAGGTGTGTGCAAGTATATTTAAAGGATTAGTTCACTTCAGAATTAAAATTTCCTGATAATTTACTCACCTCATGTAATCCAAGATGTTTATATCTTTCTTTATTCAGTCGAAAAGAAATTAAGGTTTTTGAGGAAAACATTCCAGGATTTTTCTCCATATAGTGAACTTCAGCGGCTACCAACGTGTTGAAGGTCCAAATGTCAGTTTCAGTGCAGCTTCAAAGAGCTCTACACGATCCCAGACGAGGAATAAGGGTCTTATCTAGCGAAACCATCTGAAACTTACAGGTGCTGGTCATATAATTAGAATATCATCAAAAAGTTGATTTATTTCAATAATTCCATTCAAAAAGTGAAACTTGTATATTATATTCATTCATTACACACAGACTGATATATTTCAAATGTTTTCTTTTAATTTTGATGATTATAACTGACAACTAAGGAAAATCCCAAATTCAGTATCTCAGAAAATTAGAATATTGTGAAAAGGTTCAATATTGAAGACACCTGGTACCACACTCTAATCAGCTAATTAACTCAAAACACCTGCAAAGGCCTTTAAATGGTCTCTCAGTCTAGTTCTGTAGGCTACACAATCATGGGGAAGACTGCTGACTTGACAGTTGTCCAAAAGACGACCATTGACACCTTGCACAAGGAGGGCAAGACACAAAAGGTCATTGCAAAAGAGGCTGGCTGTTCACAGAGCTCTGTGTCCAAGCACATTAATAGAGAGGTGAAGGGAAGGAAAAGCTGTGGTAGAAAAAAAGGGTACAAGCAATAGGGATAACCGCACCCTGGAGAGGATTGTGAAACAAAACCCATTCAAAAATGTGGGGGAGATTCACAAAGAGTGGACTGCAGCTGGAGTCAGTGCTTCAAGAACCACTACGCACAGACGTATGCAAGACATGGGTTTCAGCTGTCGCATTCCTTGTGTCAAGCCACTCTTGAATAACAGACAGCGTCAGAAGCGCCTCGCCTGGGCTAAAGACAAAAAGGACTGGACAGCTGCTGAGTGGTCCAAAGTTATGTTCTCTGATGAAAGTAAATTTTGCATTTCCTTTGGAAATCAGGGTCCCAGAGTCTGGAGGAAGAGAGGAGAGGCACACAATCCACGTTGCTTGAGGTCCAGTGTAAAGTTTCCACAGTCAGTGATGGTTTGGGGTGCCATGTCATCTGCTGGTGTTGGTCCACTGTGTTTTCTGAGGTCCAAGGTCAACGCAGCCATATACCAGGAAGTTTTAGAGCACTTCATGCTTCCTGCTGCTGACCAACTTTATGGAGATGCAGATTTCATTTTCCAACAGGACTTGGCACCTGCACACAGTGCCAAAGCTACCAGTACCTGGTTTAAGGACCATGGTATGCAGAAGAGCTGAAGGCCACTATCAGAGCAACCTGGGCTCTTATAACACCTGAGCAGTGCCACAGACTGATCGACTCCATGCCACGCCGCATTGCTGCAGTAATTCAGGCAAAAGGAGCCCCAACTAAGTATTGAGTGCTGTACATGCTCATACTTTTCATGTTCATACTTTTCAGTTGGCCAAGATTTCTAAAAATCCTTTCTTTGTATTGGTCTTAAGTAATATTCTAATTTTCTGAGATACTGAATTTGGGATTTTCCTTAGTTGTCAGTTATAATCATCAAAATTAAAAGAAATAAACATTTGAAATATATCAGTCTGTGTGTAATGAATGAATATAATATACAAGTTTTACTTTTGGAATGGAATTAGTGAAATAAATCAACTTTCTGATGATATTCTAATTATATGACCAGCACCTGTATTTCTAAATTAAAAATTATCCCATGATTTACTCACCCTCAAGAGTCAGATTTTGAAGCCAAAAAAATTCATCCATCCTTTATAAAAAATAATCCATACGGCTCCAGGGGGTTAATAAAGGCCTTTAGAAGTGAAGCGATGCATTTTTGTAAGAAAAATAACCATATTTAAAACTTTATAAATTCAAATAACTAACTTCCAGCGGATGACCATACGCAAATGAGTAACCCCTGACATGATGTATGGCGTAGGATGTAGGTTTAGCGTAAGCTTAGACGCCTCCTACAGTTCAAACAAATAGGGCTGGGCAACAACATAGACTTTTAATTCGTGACCGGTGTTTTGCTCTATCCTCTGCTCTTCCACGTTCATCATGACGTCATGCGTCGGGTCAGGGGTTATTCTTCCACCGCAAATCGATGCATATGGACGTCTGCCAGAAGCTAGTTATTATGGTTAATAAAGTTTTACATATGTATATTTTTCTTACAAAAACCCATTGCTTCACTTCAGAAGGCCTTTATTAACCCCCTGGAGCCGTATGAATTACTATATTAAATATATTATTTAATATATAAAATTTTAATATATTTTTAAATTTTGTTTGTCTGAAAGAAGATAGTCATATACACCTAAGGTGGCTTGAGGGTGAGTATATCATGGGATAATTTTCATTTTTGGTTGACCTATCCCTTTAAGTGACTCACAAATGAGTGCATATTTAAAAACAAAGATGCTGCATAACAAGATGTAAAACTATACATGAATTATATCATTACACTAAGCAGGCCCAGTAAACACCCAGTGCATTAACACTAGCTATGTAAACCTGAAATACATATGGTGATGATGACTCGTATGTCCAGTTAGCAGTGACACTATTCTGATGCCCTAATTAATGCCACATACAACACTGTCTATGTATATAATTCACCTAAATGAATATAATTTAAAGACAACAAGATTTAATTTAGCTTTGGTTCTGTAATCAGTGTGTCTTGAAGTAAAACTGTACAATTCAATTTAATTTCCACAAAACATATCTGAGAGAATGTTAATAAAGAAAGGAATATACAGAAATAATACATTTCTTAAATTACATTTTTAAATATCTTATCATTTAAAATGTAAGTAAAACTGATGCATTATCTGGGAATCACACCATGCCATGACTAGTTTGGCATTTTGTTATTACAAATAAGCATTTCCTCCTTCTTTACTTATCAGTCCACAACAATTAAACTAAGACATTAATTTGACTTAACTCCCTGAAAGAAAACATCTAAATTAACATATGTCACTCACCCAAAATCCTTTCTTCTTTCTCACAGGAGATGTGGAAGGGGTGGAGATGGACATGAAGTATATATATATCTAGGGCTGCAGTGGAAAGAAGAGCTTGTTAAAGCAGGACTTACTGTTCACTTGCTTCAGTAAATCAAGTTCTCGGTTCAGTCTCTCTTAAACAAGGACAAGGACTAAAAGATGTAAGTAATCAACTTTGACATTACTTCAGGCTTGTTATCTGGTTTTATTTTGCACATATCCATTGTTTTTCTAGACCTTAATAATTCAACACAAGAAAAAGGTTAAGATGACTTACCTTGCTGTCTAATAAATGCAGCCTGAGTTGAATGACTTGATGATTTGAATGCTCATAAATTTAAAAGCTGGAATATTTAAGGGAAAAGCTTTGTGGGATACATCAGAAAGGATTTAACAGACGTTAGTTATGAATGATCCACTTGAACTTTTATTTTATCTTTTAATTCATCCTTCACAATCTTTGTTTTTTTTCCTGACAGGATGGCTCTTGCAAACAACCAATACAAAAGCCTCTGCACCGTCGGCCGTTTCCCACAGGTCCAACTGCAGGCAGACGACAGCTGGAAAGGTGCATGCTGCGCTCCGGTTTACACCAACCCCGATGTTAACCCTTGTGCTAAGAGTTGCATAAATCCGTGTGTAAACCCATGCGCTAATGTTCATGTAAACCCATGCATAAAAACTTGTGTTAACCCATGCGTCAACCCTTGCATTAACCCTTGCACTACTCCACACACTAATCCTTGCAGCGTTGTCACTCCATGCCATGATTATGAGACTAAGGAAGTTGTCATCAAAGAGTGCATGGATGATTGCACAAGTAAGCGAGTCTGTAGAGACGATAGTAAGAGTCGTAGTTCTTTGTCCTGCAATGCATAAAGGGAAATGTGTTACAGTATTTTTATAACTCAATAAATGATCTGTTTGATACTGAATGACCTGTCTTCTGCTTTGTCATTTTCTCAGAAGCTCTCCTCCGGGTGACTAAAGTCGATCTTCTCAAGTGCAGGACTGGACCGAATCGTAAGGAGCATCACACACATTGTTTCCCTGATGATCACCTCATCGTCCGCAGGGGACAGTGTTTCTATATTTGGGTTGATCTGTGCCGTCCTTTCAATCCTAGTTGTGACAAACTTCACCTGGAGCTGAAACTAGGTTAGATACTGTATGACCAATATGTACATGATCATAGAGGACATGCAGATACAGTATATGTAGAGGAGGAACATGCACTTATACCGTCACTGGAATCTCTTGTTCTTCTGTGTGTCTTACAGGTCATGTCCCATCCATCCGGGACGGCACTTATGTGATCGTTCAAATTGTGGAAGAATTCAAGAAAGACTGCTGGGGGGCAAAGATTGTCGAAAAGTGTCAAAACCGAATCAAATTGTGTGTGCACTCACTTCCGACTGCTTGTGTTGGACGATACCAACTCAGTGTCGTGACTCACTGTCAAGGAGGAAGATTCACTCTACCATATGTTCCTGACAATGACATTTACATGCTGTTCAACCCCTGGTGTAAAGGTACGTGTTTCAATACACTTTAAAATAACATACAAAACCTGAATATATGAAAAAGTAAATTGAATGAGGAAAGAAATAAAGCATGATTACAACTTTTTGAAGCTTTTATGTTTAAAGACCAATTTTCTCTGTTCTCAGATGACTGTGTGTACCTGAGTGAAGAGGAGGAGAGAGTTGAGTATGTGCTGAATGACATGGGCAGAATCTACTATGGAACTAAACAGCAGATTGGCTGCAGAACATGGAACTTTGGTCAAGTAAGAGTCAAACTTTCATTCATATATTCTAAAGGTGCCTATACACAAGTTTACAGAATGTCAGAGAGACTCTGCAAAACCGCTCATTTCAAAGAGGACTGTGTGTTACAAGAAAATACTTTTGTAACATGTTCATGCAAAAGACATCATTCCAGATGTTTCACAATTTCTAATTTCTTCATTCTGCTGTCTGATTCTTAGTTTGAGGAGGGAGTCTTGGCTGCATGCTTATATGTGCTGGAGAAGAGTTATGCCCTTTGCTCAGGATGGGGAAACCCAGTTAACATTTCCAGAGTGTTGTCTGACATGGTGAGTCTTCATTTTCTTTCTATCAACACCCTGATTTGATGTTGGAAAGCCTAACAAAACGATCTGATTTGCTCTAAGTGTGGTAAATATGCATGAAGCTTGCTGCATAAAAAACACAACATTTTCAATCATCTCTCCTCAACAGGTTATTGCCAACAAAGACTGTGGTGTGTTGGTGAGTAACTGGTCTAACTGCTATGGAGATGGAACTTCTCCCACATCCTGGTGCGGCAGCAGTGCCATCCTGAAACAGTACCACAAATGTGGAGGAGTACCTGTCAAATATGGACAGAGCTTGGCCTTTGCTGGAGTCACCAACACACGTAAGAGTTCATGCAGATTGGACAAGGAGGAAAAAAAAGGTTTGAGAAAGTGATTGTAGATTTAATGCACGTATTCTTCTCTTTCTCACAGTGTTGAGATGTTTGGGCATTCCCACTCGTCCGGTCTCAAACTTCTGTTCTGCTCACGACACTGATGTTTGTTTGACAAGTGACGTCTATTTGGATGAGAAATTTCAGCTGATTGATGACATGAACCATAATTCAATCTGGTAAGTGTCAATCGCATTTGTGATTATTAAGAGTTCCTCTGAATGTGCATGATTGTCTTCTCTTCATGTAGGAACTACCACGTGTGGAATGAGGCCTGGATGGCTCGTCCAGACCTGCCATCTGGTTTTGGAGGTTGGCAGGTGGTTGATTCCACTCCTCAGCTGACCAGCCAGGGCTTCTTCCGCTGCGGCCCCACCTCTGTTGCTGCCATCCGCAGCGGACAGACCTTCCTGAAGCATGACGTGCCCTTCCTTTTTGCAGAAGTGCGTTAATTCCTTTAATTAAGCAATCTGTCATACAGAGATTAACATAATGATTTATGACTCCCGTTTGTCTCCTTGTGTTCTAGGTGAACAATGATAAAGTTTACTGGCAGAGGCAAAGTAATGGAACATTTGGTGTTGTCCACGTTGAGAAGGATGTAGTAGGTCACTGCATCAGCACCAAGGCTGTCGGCTCAGATAAACGTGTAGATATCACAAACCTCTACAAACACCCACTGGGTGAGAATCAATACATATGCCACAAAATACTTATATTTGAACTGGTAAGGGATGTGGTCCAACCCATGCTCCAGACACATTAAGCCATGGTGCTTATGGGGATGAGGTCTGAGTTAATAACATTCCCTACCATGTCTTTCTCATAAAGAGGTGGAAGGCCAAGGAAACATCTGGATAGTAAAAGTGGAACAAGGATCAATCATTTTAATAGTACTTTTGCCTCCTCCTGCTTCCATTACTCAGGTTCGGAGGAGAAGTGTGCTGCTTTGGAAACAGCCCTTCGTCACGGTTCCAGGAGATGCACATACCCACTGCCCTGCGCTGAGGATGTTGTCTGTGAAGTCAGCCTGAAGGGTGATGGACCGTGTGTGGGAAAAGATGCCGTGCTTTGCATCAATCTGAAAAACAAATGCAGCTCACCTCGTAGCGTAACCCTCTACAGACAGGCAGCAGCCATGTACTACACTGGAGTCAGGAAGACCTTCCTGAAGAGAGACCAGACATGCATCGAGCTCAAGCCCTCTGAATGTGAGAAATTATACAGTTTGAGTAACCACACATTACTATAGTGCAGCTTATGTGTAAAGTTAATAATGCAAATCAGCACACCATCTGTCAATCTGTTAGTTATTTAAAATAGACTTCTCATGAAAAGCACTCTGCATTTATCACTTTTCCCACTACAGGCAAACCTCTGGAATGGACCCTGAGTTATGACGAGTATAAGGAGCACCTGGTGGATCACGCCCCACTGATGCTCAACCTCTTTGGACATGTCGCTCAGACTAAGCAGATTCTGGCCACCCAGTACAGCTTCAGACTGCGCACTCCAGATCTAGCCATCGCTGTGAGTTTAAAGCATTCAACTTATTCTGGTGATCAGTTGAAATAGTTCAGTGCTAAATTGTGTCTTGTATGTGGTTTTTCTCAGCCTGTTTGTGATGCTGTCCTGGGTCAAGAAGTGCCAGTCAAAATCACCTTCCAGAATCCACTGCCTTGTGTCCTAAAGAACCCTGTTTTCCGCTTTGTGGGACTTGGACTGAAACATCCCAGAGTTGTTAACTATGGGTAAAATTAATTTAATCCAAATAATTGTATAAATTAAAAAAAAAATTATAATTAAAAAATATATAAATGATAGTAATATTAATAATCTTTTTTTCTTCCTCAGTGACATTGCAGGACATGCCACCGTGTGCCTGACGGAGAAATTTATTCCCAAGTGTCACGGCCCACACAAACTTCTGGCCTCATTCGACTGTCCTCAGCTCACTCAGGTGCATGGATTCACCAACATTGTGGTCAAACAGCACTGTTAAACCAATCAAATAACCAAACGAGAAGAAATTTTCATTGGAAAAGAAAGTGTTGTTGACTAAATGCTTCAGTAAAACTTTCACATGATTTGCAGACTGAATTAACACTGTTTCACTTCATCTACTAAAGACAAATGTTACAGTTTGATTGTGGTCTTCAAACTTGTTCTCCAAATATTGTGATTTTCATCCTGTTGATTAATAATTTCCTATCTTTAAGCAATATATTGGGATAAGGGATTAGTAATTCCTTCTAATGCATATTATGATGATGTCTGAATTAATGAAATACATAAAAGAGCTGAGGTGTCCTTGTCTGCGTTTAAATCAAGTCTAATTATACCTGAGAGATTCAGATTTAGGCTACATCATATTAATCATTATCTAATCAATTACTATTTCCTGGGTTCTTCTTCTCATGCTAATTATGTTAATGAAAACCTTTGAAACACATGTGGTTTTATGATGTTTATGTACTCTTACTCGCTTTGTTAATCTTGTCTATGTGCAGTCTCCGCAATTAATAAAACATATTTTAATCATATTGAATCATGTCTGTTAATGATTTGAAATTCTGATTTATTCTAAATATGGGTCATTAATGAATAAGGTTTAAAAAAAAAAAAAAAAAAACTAATGGAGATATAATTAATTTTGAAGCTTTATTAAGTGTTAACAATGAGATTATGTGGTTTTTATAATCATTTAACACTGCTTTTGTCATTTTTTACAAGATTTGTCACCAAAAAAGTCATTCGGTTTAACCAAAATTTCGGTTTTTACCGAATAACACTTTTTGTTATAGCGAAAGACGATATTTTCAAACAATGCTAACAGGCTGATATCTAGCTAGTTAGCTTGCTAGCAAAAGGACAATAAAACATTTTCCATGTTTTATACCGGTTGTACCAAATGACCTGATGTTTCGGGACATGCGTATGAGCAAGTGAAAACATGAATTTTTCAAACAGTTAAGAGAGAGTTAGTTACTTTGCTTCATGACCATGTGGTCCTTTGCAGGTGTCTGAATGTTGTCACATCCTGTCACATGATATTTAACGCATGACTCGATCCAAAATGGTCTCTTTATATTGGTTACTCTGAATGACATCAATTAAATTAATTTTTATGGACATTCTTTCTCATAACAAAGCAATGACTTCTACACATAATTTTAATACCATTTTGCACTATGTTGATATATGATGCTATAAAATCACGCCAGAATAAAACATATATACATTTATTACACTTTAAGATATTTTAATCACAAATGAAATGGCTGTATTAGCCTTTGGATGGTTAAACCAATGACCTTTTGACACTTCAAAATTATTAAAATACCTTTATATGAAACAAAATATAATTAAAACCTTTTGGATTCAATAAAAGTGATCTAGTTGTACTACCTTACATACTTTAGATGTTGTATCTTTGTATTTTATTATTATTAAGGCCTTTGGACAAAAAAAATGACCCATCACGTCATTGACCCATATATAGAAAATCATCAAAAAAAGTTTTGTTCTTTCACAGCTCTGAAAGGGCAGCGTGTCAGTTTGACTTTAGATTACAGATAGAGATGAGACAAACACATTTAAATGATCATTATAAGTATTATTTAAAAAGTATTATTAGTATTATGAGAGAAATAAACACATTCACAGTTTATGGAATTGCTTTTCGTACTGTTTTAGTGTGCTCATAACTTTATGCACATCAAGCAGCTGACTGACAGGCTTACAGTGTGTTAAAAAAAAAAGTCGTGTAAGTTGTTATTCAATTAAAGTTTTCCACCGTGGAGTAGAAAATGTTATTTCGTTATTGTTAAAATTTGTCTCACCTTCGAAAATCCCGCCGCTCCTGTCAGTCAAGTCGCTGTGCGCGCGCAGCTCGTAACGTATTCTTCTGCTCACAAATGACAACATTTGGAGATCCCTCCTGTAAGCGGCTCGAAAAGTTTTCAGCTGAATAGAAGCTCGTGTACTACCTTGAATATAACTGTAACAGAAGTAGCAAGGTCTTAAGTCTTCCTTGTTGCACTGACAGGATTTCAAAGGTGAGGGTTGCCAGGTTTTCACAACAAAACCCGCCTAATAGACCCTTTTCACATGACGTCACACAGCTTCCGTTTGGACTCGAAGCAGTGCATCCTCACTTCCGTCAGCATGGTGGAATACTAGCGCCGCTCGAATGAAGTGCACCCAATAGTTGTACATATGTCACAAATGTGGACTGTAGTCGCCTAATTTCATGTAAATTCAAAGCGAGGTGTTTGGCAGATGTCAAACGAACTTACCGATCGGCGAGATTTGCTGCTTGAAGTCGGAGGAGGAGTTGAATACGGAGCACTGAACCGTACACTTTCTGCTGCCCGTAGTCACTTGCAAACTTTGCTGTCTTTATTGCAGATTAAGCTGTTTATATGTATTTGTGAAATAAACGCATGTTTCCGACATTTACGTGCAGTAAAAAAACCTTTTCATTCAATGCTTAATGTACTACTTAATTCAGTGCCTGTATGAAGATCAACATAAGCTTATTCTTTTTAAATATCAGTCTATTTTTTCAGTTTTATTTCGATAAATATGACATACATAATAAAAATTGTGTTTAATATAATACTACTTCTACATGAAGACTGTTATTGTTGTAAAAACTGACTCCTGTACATGGCATTTTACCATAGTAAAAAAAACATTGTCATCATTCATCTCTTTATTGCAGAAGACTGTCGCATACAAAAATATACAGAGGATTTACAACAGTACTCATTGTTATAGCAACATTAAATGAACGAAATCAAATTATTTCTTTAGGGAATAACATTAAATGAACACATAATTCCGTTATGTATGTTCAATACACTTCTTACAAATTATACAATCTTAATATATTGCACCAGTTCAGTTTAAACTGGTATGATGTAAAATGATCTAAAATCTTCACACCATTAATTCTTTGGAGTATATGTGGATGTGCTACTTTCAGGTGTCCTTTAGGCTACTTGTAAATAAATCTCACAAGAACAATACTGTTATCATAGCCTACCAGTTTCTAAAAATAAAGATTTGTTTTTAAAGACAATATTCTTTTTATTCCAAATAGGCTAACAGATTTGTGTGGACACAATCGTTGTGATAAAACTCATTTCACGGACACAATTGCTAAAGTTTCTGCTCGCGGAAACCCTAAGCAAGGCAGTTACAGAAAGGAAATAATAAATAACGTTACCAGAAGAACCTGACTGTAAATTCTTGACATAAACAGAAAAGCATTTTCCCGAGAAGTCGTCGGCGCAAAGATAATACGGAACTACGGATCCACTGCTTTGTGGATAGGCGGAAGTTAACTGACGTCATTGTGAAAAGGGCCTATTGCTCCTCAAAACTAGCCCAATCACATTTCAGGGGGTCCCACGGTAAAAATTGCTTTTCGGGGGGTAAAATTTGCATTTTTGGCGGGGCTCCCCTGGTAAAATTCGCATTCCAGGGGCTAAATATCGCGTTATTTTGGGTCGATTCAACCCGCAGCAACAGTGTAAAAGTAGCCAAATTCTGTGGGAAAACCGCAAACTTGTTAAGACTGAAGTATATAAATATAATTTCAGCGCCACTAGCGGCACCAAGCGGAATTGAAAAAAAAAACGCAATAACTTGGAAACTGTTGTGCTTTGTTACTTTTGATTTAAAGCCCTACCTGTCTAGTTTTGTCAAACAATAAATATCGTTTTGGCGCTCTTTAATATTTTGTGATAGATCATAGTAGCCGCCTCAGACCAGCATCACGTGATTTTGAAAAATGTTAGTAACCAAACGGTTGAATCATATTATGGAAAAAGTATTATGAAAGTGACCATTGACTCCCGACTTTTTTCAAAATATCTTCCTTTGTGTTCAGCAGAAGAAATTCATACAGGCTTGGAACAGCTTCAGGGTGAGTAATGACATAAGTTTCATTTTTGGGTGAACTATCCCTTTAAGACAATTAAAAGCTTAGTGTTTAGCCATTTTGGGTTTGGCCCATGTTTTCTTTTCTTCTTTTTTTTTTTTGCCCAGTAGTGAACACTAATGTTTAACAGCCTTTAACCATTTCAACCATAGCACTGCTCAGCTACTTGTCTCAATTACCAAAAAGTGCAGTTGCTTGTATGATGTCATGATCATTTCATCCACAGATTCAATATTACACATCACAAACACACATGTACTGCAAGTAAATGACTTTTATTGAGGCGACATGGAGGACAGATTATCAGTGCAGCTAAAAGAAGAAAATAAATCATAGAACACAACCACAAATTGTCAGTTGTTTAGGTTACATAACAAAAGGAAGCAATTGATTAGAATGACTGAATATTTGCAATCTGAAACTACAAATATCACATATTCCAAAATGTACCTCCTACAAATCCTCTAAAGATCCCAAGATTAAATGCACCCTTTGCTTTACCCTTCACTAAAGATTACATAACTATAAGAGCATTTTTTTTAACTCTGCAAATCAATCTATGTGAAAAGCATGCTGAAATCTTTCCGGTCCTCCAATTATTAGAGTGCCTTTTCAGTGTTCTTTGACCACAACGTTGGTGAATCCATGAACCTGAGTGAGCTGAGGACAATCAAGAGATGCCAGAATTTTGTAAGGGCCATGACACTTGGGAATAAAGGTCTCGGTCAGGTTCACCGTGGCCAGGCCTGCAATGTCACTGAAAAACAGACAAAAATAAAGAATTTAATAATATACCAATAAAAATGAATAGTACCATGTTACATGTTCCCTACTTTTGTATAGTTTAACATGATTAATGTCCTACCCATAGTTAATGGATCTGCAGTGCTTCAGTCCCAGTCCCTCGATGCGGAATATGGCGTTCTTCAGAACGCAGGGCAGTGGGTTCTGGAATGCGATCTTGATCGGCACTTCTTTGCCCACCACACAGTCACATCCAGGCTGAAAATCACAATCCAAATTAACACCATACTGGACAGTCATCCAAAAGACTCCATTTTCCACCCAGCTAATAATCAGTAGTTCTTCCAGCCATAAGACTGGGTTATAAAATGCATAGTTTCATCAACAAACACACATTATGTCCAACAGGTGAAGTATAGATATTAGTAAGTTATTCAATATATAAGTTATTCAAACTCACAGTAATAACCAGATCTGGTGTGCACATCCTGAAGTTGAAGCGTTTGGCCACAACCTGCTTAGTCTGAGTGACCTGTCCAGCAACAGTGAGCATCATTGTTGAATGATCCACAAGGTGATTCTTGTAATCCTCATATCGCAGAGCCCACTCCAGAACCTTGGCTAAAGAGGAACAAGGGAAAAACAATGATAAATACTAATGCTTCTATGGAAAGTAACAGTTAAATCTTCATCATCACCACATCAGAACAATTCATATTAGACTATTTGATGTCTACGTTTCATAATAGGTGACACTGATACTGAACTGAATCAACTGACTTTTGTCAAAACAAATCGTTATTTTATTTTAATGAAGTTGAAATCTCACTTATGGTTACTACAGAAGCATATGCAATTACTAAACCTTGGAGGCCATGGTAGCTCTGTCTTGAAAGGTTTATATGATAATGTTCCTCTTAAAGGTGCAATGTGTAATTTTTAGGAGGATCTATTGACAGAAATGCAAAATAATATACATAACTATGTTTTCAGTGGTGTATAAAGACCTTACATAATGAACCGTTATGTTTTTATTACCTTAGAATGAGCCTAACTACATACACTGCGGGTACATTAAGTCGCCATTTTGTGCCGCCATGTTTCTACAGTAGCCCTAAATGGACAAACAGCTCTACAGAGCGCGTTTGCTTGACTGGCTTCTCTCTTCTGTTTCAGATGACGACATCTTTGTCCTGTGTTGGCCACCGTAGCTTCTCTATATTGCAATTCGCAACCTCACCGCTAGATTTTTTCTTTTTCTTTTATTCTTCTCATAATTGGAGGCGCAGTGATTATTACTACTAAGAGCTACTCACTCTAAATACTTGCACTTTTGTATGTTTTGTAAGCCTAAGGAAGGTTGATTGACTGAAATATTCAAATATTTTAGTGATTTTTGCAAACTCAAGTAGTATTGTAGGATTTTTTTAGTCATGATTCAGGTGTGCGAGGCACTATATACATTTTGGGTTACAAATCAATATTGCAGTGAAGATCTGACTTCTTTCATTTCTTACATTCAGAGGCCTTGAGCTCAAAGCACGTCTGGTCCTTCTTCACCAAGGCCTTGTGGACTCCGGTGTAGTAGGTGGCCGACACCTGGCTGTGGAGGGTGACGCTACGTGGTGAGTTGCATTTGTTCTTCAAAGCGATGCAGAGCACGGCTTCCTTGCCCACACACAGTCCATCACCCTTCATGGTGACATCACAGACAACATCCTCAGCGCAGGGCAGTGGGTATGTGCATCTCCTGGAGCCGTGACGAAGGGCTGTCTCCACAGCACGACGCTCCTCCTCTGAACCTGAAGGATGAAGAGAAGCAGGAGGTAAAAATTACAACTATTCTGAGTGAAAGAGTCTTTAAGTGATGTGTGTGAGTTTTCACCTTCTGGGTGTTTGTAGCAGTTTGTGATATCCACACGCTTGTCTGAGCCGACAGCCTTGGTGCTGATGCAGTGACCTACTGCGTTCTTGTCAACATAGACAGCACCGAAGGTTCCACATGCTGTCCTCTGCCAGAAGACTACGTCACTGTTCACCTAGAGCAAGAAAATTTAATTTTCAGTACTAATAAACAGGAAAATAACAGAATCAATGATGCAAGCTTCATCAAATATGAGACTTCAAATTCTGTCATCATCCAGCTCAATTCAGCTCAAGTTTTGTTCTCATCTGATATTGTCAGTGCAGTCAAATCAGTAACATTACTGATTATGTAAGGTGTCTTTTAAACCCCAACTAAGCAAGCAAAACACTAACACTATAATATATTACTATAAGATATAGAGTGTGTACATGAGTACAAGGCATTCACCTGTTCTGGAATAATTGCATCAAAACCCAGTGCTTAACGCTCAAATTACAAGGCATATTCGTACCTCAGCAAAAACGAAGGGAGTGTCATATTTGAGGAAGACCTGCCCGCTGCGGATGGCAGCAACAGAGGTGGGGCCACAGCGGAAGATGCCCTGGCTGGTCTCCTGAGGAGTGGAATCAACCACCTGCCAACCTCCAAAACCACATGGGAGGTCAGGACGAGCCATCCAGGCCTCATTCCACACATGGTAGTTCCTACACAAAGAGAAGGAGAACGATTCACAGCAGAGGGGACAGAGAAACTTGTGCTTTTTCTAGAACTTTCCATAGTTTAGGTGATCACAATTAGATATAGAAATATTCAATTTATATTCAGTGCATTTACATTTTCTCACCAATAGGTGGTGCTCATCAAAGCTGCTATCACCAAACTGCATATGCAGCTTTGCAGTATACAAAGCATTGTAAAGATATAGGCTCAGTTACCACTTGGAATCTTTAGATTCAACTACTTTTGTAAATATGTAGAGAAAGTGTCAATCAAAAATCCATTTAGATAGTACTACAAAGCTTGGTCTGAAAATTCTCTGAGCCAGGGTTATTATTGTTCGATACCAAAACGATACCATGACACTGTTGCTAATGTTACATAATGAAAGAGGTTTGTACAGAATCTTACCAGATTGAATCACGGTTCAGGTGATCGATCAGATCATAGTTCTCATCAAGATAAATATCTACTGTCATAGACACATCAGTGTCGTGAGCAGAGCAGAAGTTTGTGACGGGACGAGCGGGAATGCCCAAACATCTCAACACTAAGAGAAAGAGAAGAAGTGCATTACATCTACAATCACGTTCTCAACCTTCTTTCCTCCTTGTCCAATCTGCATGAACTCTTACGTGTGTTGGTGACTCCAGCAAAGGCCAAGCTCTGTCCATATTTGACAGGTACTCCTCCACATCTGTGGTACTGTTTCAGGATGGCACTGCTGCCGCACCAGGATGTGGGAGAAGTTCCATCTCCATAGCAGTTAGACCAGTTACCCACCAACACACCACAGTCATCGTTGGCGTTAATCTATGAAAGAGTGTTATATTATTATCTGTTCTCTTGCCAAACATCATCAAGTCATGATTGCATCGTTCAGATGAAGCATAAAGCCACTCAGGTTCAGCTTCATGACATCTCAATAAGAGGAAAATGAAGACTCACCATAGCAGATACCACTCTGGCCACGTTAACGGGGTCGCTCCATCCAGTGCAAGGTCCACCGCTCTTCTCCAACACGAACAAACACGCAGCCAAGATTCCCTCATCAAACTAAGAATCAGAGAGATTAATAATGAAGATTTTTGCTATGCAATGTGCAAGTTATGAGGATTATAAAAAGTGAAATGCTTGTATTCCAGCACTTCAGATCAAAAATCAAACATTTTGAGATATATTAATGAAGAGTTTGGCTCTCACTTGACCAAAGTTCCAGGTTCTGCAACCGATCTGACATCTAGTTCCATAGTAGATTTTGCCCACGTCATTCAGCACATACTCAACTCTCTGGGCCTCGTCATCCAGGTACACGGAGTCATCTAGTAAAGAGAAAGCACGTTGGCATTTTAACTGAGAAGCTTCATATACTGTAGTTTCAATAATGGTTTTACAACCATTTACTGATTATAATCAATGTTCCTTCTATTAATGCTTGATTAACATCCAAACAACAAAGAAATTCTAAAAACAGAAAGACTCTAGTAGGTTTATATATTTATATCTTGCAAATTACTAAGTTAGGCATGTTTTTGTTTGCAAGATTTCTCACAGCTCCAGTCCTCTATTAAAAATTGGGAGTGACAACCGCATTTAAATGCGGGAGTGAATCCCCTAAATTGTCGCTCCATGTGTGTACATAACACGATTCACTCTCGAAACTTTGATGATTGACAGCTTGGAAACCATACCAACATTCTAGCGTCTCGCATGTTTGGTATCCTTTACATAAATAGAAAAAATATTACAGTGAAAAAACGCGTTATTTTTATTAGCAATTATCTAAAGCACACGACGAAGGCGTCGTGTTTTGTTTATGCTTGTAGCCTGCTACAGGCTGCTTCACAGAAGCGCGCGCTTTCTGTGTTGCCTCATTAAGCGTTTTGGGATTGTTGTTTAAGCTCGGCTCATAAAGCGATCGGGTTTATGTAGTTATTAATAAGAGCAGACACGGGTCGCGATACTTTGGTCTTATTTTCAGCATAAAGAATTTGGATTTATGATTATCGTATTTACGAGCTGAACGCACATGAACACCACCACAAATGTCGTAAATACGAGTGGGGTTTCTTTAAGCCCCGTTCTGTATGAGAAACATGGCGGCATACTAACGAAGTAAGCTAATTGCCTGCACAAAATATGATAGCATTATAATATAATAATAAAACATGTAATGATAAAGTTTACAGTGGCTTCATACATCAATTAATTAAAAACATACAAAAGCAAAGCACACCTGATGCATTCTTTGTGCTTCAGAAATAGAAGTGATGTATTTTTGTGTAATTAATCAAGAGAAGGTACACCGCCATCTTACTCCGACGAAAGTGACTTGAACACACCTGCTGTCGTAAACCCGATTTCCCACCTCGTAAATACGAACTTCCAACTTGAAAGTACCAAAAGCACCTCCAATGCACGTTTAAAAACGTCATTAACAACTAGTTGTTCAGTTCGGTTCTGTAGGCTACACACTGCATAGAATTCCTGTAAATGCAACTGTCACTACCTGTATTTTTCGGGAGTTTATTTGGTTGCAGAATGCTCCCGTATTTTACTGAACTGTGTGTGTACAGAAAGGGATTAAGCACTAAAAGGTGAACTGACAACCGAATTTAGCTGCAGTATAAGCAAGACTTCAGCATTGTCCCCACACATCTTTACAGTCTTCTGCATGGAATTTCAGAAGTGCACAGTTTAGAATGAACATTCCGTTGAGATGTGATTCAAAAGCCTAAAATGCAATTCTCTTCCTCTTCATACTGTACGTACCTTTACACCAGGGGTTGAACAGCATGTAAATGTCATTGCAAGGGTTGCATGATGATGTGGCCCTGCCCCTTGGACCGCAAGTCACAACGGTCAAGCTGTATCGTCCAATACAGGCAGTTGGAAGGGAGTACACACACAGTTTGACTCGGTTTTGCATCCTTTCGACAATCTTGGCCTCCCAGCGATTTTTTTTGAATTCATCCACTAATGGAACAATCACCAGAGTGCCATTGCAAATTGATGGAACATTACCTGAAAAATACAATCAACAAGAAATAACCAGGGTTATTATCATTAACTAAAACTAAAAAACATGAACTGATCAAGAAGACTTAACCAACCAAGTCTCAGCTCCAGGTGAAGTTGGTCACATTTTGGATTGAATGGACGGGACAGCTCAATCCACATCTGGAAACACTGTCCTCTACGGACAATGAGGTGATCATTACGGAAACAGCTGGTGTGATGCTCCTGACGATTCTGACACTTCCAGGATTTCATCAGGTCAACGCAACGTACCTGCAGAACCAAATCTGAGAAAAAGCAAGCAGAAGATATCAACTGGGAGCTTTAATGAAGATGTTTCACACAATGCAGAACAGATCTACAAGTCTTACCTTCACAGGTACGCACGCAGTCATCAGCACAATCCTTGAGGAAGACTTCCTTGCAGTCGTAATCACAGCGAGGTCTCACATAGTCGCAAGGGATGGCGCAAGGGTTAGCGCAAGGGTTAGCGCAAGGGTTGACACAAGGAGTCACGCAAGGATTGAAAACAGGTTTCACACAAGGAGTCACACAAGGATTGACAACAGGTTTCACACAAGGAGTCACACAAGGATTGACAACAGGTTTCACACAAGGAGTCACGCAAGGATTGACAACAGGTTTAACACAAGGAGTCACACAAGGATTGACAAAAGGCTTCACGCAAGGGTCCACACAAGGGTTACCGTAAAACGGCACGTAGCCATGTCCTCCCCAGTAATGGTCAAAATGCCCGAGTTTGATGCCTGGGAAACGGCCGATATGGCAGAAGTTGTTGAACTGGCCATACTTAAAGACAGACATGCTGTGGGGTGCAGAAAAAGAAAGAATGAGAGTGATATTGTCATCTAGATGTACTGTAGGCCTGTAACATCTTTCAAGGACTTAAATTTTACCAGAATATATTAAAGATGCACTGAATACAACTCAGAACTTGATCATTTTAAGTTGGTTACTTACATGTTTGCTGTTCTTTCTCCCGGAGTGATGTTAAATATGAAGAGAGTAAAAGTTCTTAGTGAACTCAAATTACTGAAGCAAAGTAAGTCTGGCTGGAACCACGGCTTCTTGTGCTGTGACACCTTTCTCTGCTGTAGCCCGGTATATATATTCACATCTCCATTCCCAACCCATTCACATGAGTAACTGAAGTGCCTACAGTATTTCCTTGTCTCATGAAAGGGAGGGAAGGATTTGAGATGAATCACGCAGGTTAATTTGAGAAACTAATGGTGCAAATTTACGGTTTAGTATAATTGTCCTGATAATATAATTGATATAAGAATATAATTTTAACTGAGCAATGCCAGCATAAAGGAGCACATAAGCATGTTTATGTATGGAATATACATTTATGATAGTTATACAATAGGGACACACCTCATTACTGTTTTCCATAGTACTAAATCCTGTGGAATAGTGCAAGTATTAGAATTATGTAAACAAATGAACACATTTTTGAAATTCACAACCCTCTGTCTAGATTTCTCAACCAACTTCATACTGTACAATAATAATAAAAAAGTATTTTTGTCTTGTCTTCCAGTACAAATATCTAAACAGGAAAATTGGAAAATTGCTTTTGCTTCTTTTAAGCATAAATCTAACAAAATTAAGTGAGGTTAATGTGCAAAGAGACATTTTTTTACTGAAAGATTAGACAAAAACTGATTAAGAAAATTACTTTTATTACTTCACTATTCAGTGCTAATCTTCCATAGAAATTAATATCTCAGCATAATTTCTTAGCATTATTTCTATAGCAATTTGAGAGAGATCATGTTCTCATTTTATATTTCATAGATGCAAACTCCTCACCTTTCAGTAAGAACTCACTTTTTTGAGATCAAAATAGGTCACCAATGGGATTTGCATAGATCCAATGAGAAAGTGTTTTTATGTGAACGTACAAGGGCAAATAAAGAACTGTTGTTTCAATAAGTACTGTATAGAGTTTCCTTTACTCTTAACTTTAAAATTACTGTCTATAATGGTTAATATTTTATGTATTTGAGGTCTGAGATGTGGCAAACAGTATTGCCATCTAATCAGCCAATATTGTCTTAAATATCCTGCATAGCACTTCATCTTTTATAACATGAAATTTTAACCAAATGTTGATTTTGGTGAAAATTTACAGTTTTGGACATATAGGGTAATAAAAAATAAATGAAAAAATTCCTCAAAATAACTACAAATGAGCATGTAAAGCAAATAACTTTTTTAAAAAATCTGTGCGCAGCATGCCTCCGCCCCACGCATTGTTCTCACTTTTTTTCCCCCTTAGCTGTTTGCATCCCTGATATTTAACAGGAAGTAAATAAGACGTTTTTAAGATTGTTGACAAGACCACTATTAAATACATTAGTAAATGTTTGGTTCTCTGTGGTGTGACTTGCATAACTTCATCTAAAACTAGATCATTTTATATTAATCTTGATTTTTGGAAAAAATGCAGTTCAACTAAAACTGTCTCACACCAATGAACCTCATTAACACACCCAAACTAGATCTTTCTGCAAGTCTTTAAACACAGGTGTGTTAACAGCTTCATTCTGTGTTTCATAACGGTCATCAGCAAAACTGTCAACAAAAATCTCAAAGAGTAAAAAAAAAAAAAAAGGATTAGGATTGGGGATTTAAGTGTAATTTACATCATAATTATCAAACAAAATAATTAGAGCAGAACTATCAGGGCAAAACACTTACCGTTAATGTTGGGTTTGGCGATCAGGCTATGCCATCAATCAAATTAGCTGACCAATCTCTATTTCATAATTTGCCTAATTTCTGATCAGGGGTTGAGCACATGAATTTGAGTAAATTAGCAATTAATAGAGGGGCAAGTGTGGTGTATGAATGATAAATCTAACCTTCCCTGATTTTTCAGGATTTCATAGTTATTAAGCACAATCATGCGTGTTTAAATACCTCTCCATTCGTCCCTGCAGGAGCATCTGATTTTCCCAGTGAATGACTAATCTCAGACCAGATCACTTTCCTTCCTATATAACTTGACCCTGGTCTTTGTGTAAAAGCCCTAAGTTTGTAGCTTATTTGGTGGACAACATGCTCAAATTGATGAAGCTTGTCATATGAACCTAAAGGGATAGTTCCCCCAGAAGAAACTAAGTGATATAGATCTGGAATGACATGAGAGTGAGTACTGTATGATGACAGTGTTTTCATTTTTGGGTGCGCTGGAGTTAGAGCAATATTGAAAGCAAACTTACTGGACATGCAAGCTCATTTGTGTCTCCTCCTTCGGGTAGTTCTTGCACTTTGAAGTTTAAGCAGGAAAAGAAAATGATGTTGTTACCGTTTGGACATGAATTAGAATTACAGACTAAATGCCACAGTGAATCTCTTAAATGATTCAGTCTGGATACTAATGACACTAATTAGGTCAGTATAGAATCTCATACATGCTACTGACTGTACTCAGCATCTGTTTCTCACCAAATTCACTATTATTTTAAAATTCTATCTATCTATCTATCTATCTATCTATCTATCTATCGTTCTATCTATCATTCTATCGTTCTATCTATTGTTCTATCGTTCTATCTATCTGTCTATCGTTCTTTCTATCTATCGTTCTATCTATCGTTCTTTCTTTCTTTATATCTATCTATCGTTCTATCTATCTATCGTTCTTTCTATCATTCTATCTATCATTCTAACGTTCTTTCTTTCTATCTATCTATATATCTATGTATCATTCTTTCTATCTATCGTTTTATCGTTCTATCTATCGTTCTATCATTCTATCGTTCTCTCATTCTATCATTCTATCGATCGTTCTATCTTTCTTTCTATCTCTCTCTCTCTATCTATTGTTCTATCATTCTATCTATCTATCCATCCATCCATCCATCATTCTTTCTTTGTATCTATCTATTGTTCTATCATTCTATCTATCATTCTATCTATCCATCGTTCTATCTATCTATCTATCTATCTATCTATCTATCTATTGTTCTATCATTCTATCTATCTATCTATCTATCTATCTATCTATCTATCTATCTATCTATCTATCTATCTATCTATCTATCTATCGTTCTTTCTATCTATCTATAGACAGATACTAGAAGCCAATAATATGTGAAAATTCAAAGAGTCTTTGCCACTTTACTTTTTTTGTAACTTTTTTTTTTTAAATTGTTTAGTTTGTATATGATGGAATTTATTGATTAATTTATGGTTAATGCATCTGTTCATACAATGTATGCATATATTAACTAAGCAAGTATTTATACTACAAGTTGTGTTTCTCAGAGAACACAGTTGCAGTATGGTTAGATGCAATTTCAGCAGTGGCCAAAAGGGGGCATCTGATCCATCAGTCCTTTTTGGTTGAAATTCAGCTCTGTCTGAAACTGAAAGCTGCTGTCTCATTGTTGACTACTATTTCAATGACCAAAAATTGTATCTGGAATCTTTGAAAATTAACATTTATTAATTCATTAACTTTCAACTGCTCCCTCAGTTGACATTTTTATCCTTTCAACCAACCGCCGAAATGCATGTTGAGGATTATGGGATATCAAAGGATACATTTATGCTGCCTTCAAAAATTGGCCAGATAAAGATGTCTAAGCATGTAGAATGTTATGCAATCATTCAATGTAGTAAGGCAACATGCCTTGTTGCTTTACTACCTCCTTATGGCAGCTTTGTGCACATTTTTTGCAACAACAATCTTTCTAATAGGGGGCAGATGTTTGCCACATGGTCACTCTTTCCATAAACTGTAGTAGTATTCATATTGTAAAAGATATGAAAGAAGAGTGCACATGTCTGTGTGAACAGTATATGACAAATATATAAATAAGTAGGCCACAAATATATTGTTCTGTATAAAGAAACCACAACTGGAATGAGTTCCCAGTGTGTTTTGTGTAAGGGAGTAAACATGTGCGAGTCTGTGTATATGTGTGAGTTTGTGATGTGAAACCACACACCGTCAGGAAACTGGTGAGAACATGCTATTTCAGCAGATCTGTGAAAGCCATTTCACTTCCTCTCCATGTTGCTATAACTAAACAACCACTCTTCTGATGGGGTCTGTGACCGTCTGTCCATATTCCACAACATACAAGAGAATTAAAACATCACTATTATATATTCCAATAGAATATTGTTGTTCTAACACTTGTTCTAATACTTATGGTTATGAACAGATATATATGCATATATATATATATATATATATATATATATATATAGTGGCCTGATCTGATGACGTGGATGGCCGGGTGCGTGTGCATCAATTGCCTGGAGAACTCATAGCACCAGGATGCACTATGGGAAGAAGGCAAGATGCTTTGGGCAATGTTCTGCTGGGAAACCTTGGGTCCTGCCATCCATGTGGATGTTACTTTGACACGTACCACCTACCAAACATTGTTGCAGACCAAATGGTGGTGGCTGGTGGCTGTGGCCTCTTTCAGCAGCCCTGCCACAAAGCAAAAATGGTTCAGGAATGCTTTGAGGAGCACAACAAGAGTTTGAGGTGTTGACTTGGCCTCCAAATTCCCCAGATCTCAATCCAATTGAGCATCATATATATATATATATATATATATATATATATATATATATATATATACTGTATATATATGCATGAGCCAAAACATTATGACTACCTGACTAAAATGCTGTTGGTTTCTGTGTGCTGCCAAAACAGCGCCGACCCACTAAGGCCTGGACTCTTTGAGACCCCTGAAGGTGTCCTGTGGTTTCTAGCACCAAGATGGTCCTTCAAGTCCTGTAGGTTGTGAGGTGGAGCTGCTGTGGATCAGCCTTGTTAGTCCAGCACATCCCACAGATGCTCAATTGGATTGAGATCTTGGGAATTTGGAGGCCAGGGCAACACCATGAACTCTTCATCCTGTTCCTCAAACCATTCCCTCACACTCCCTCCACCGGGTTGTTGTCAGTGATCCTAGTGCATCACTTCCTCAGGTAAATGCCACACACGTACACGGCCGTGCACATGATGTAAAAAAAACAGGACTCATTGGACCAGACGACCTTCTTCTACTGCTCCAAGGTCCAGTTCAGGTGTTTTCGACGGTGGACAGGGGTCACTGTAGGACTCTGATTGGTCTGCGGCTTCACAGCCCCATACGCAACAGTTGTGACATGTTCCTCCCATAACCATTATTCAAATTTTGTGTAGACCAGTAGACCTTCTGTTGGCTCAGACCGGCCTTCGTTGCCCTCATGCCGCCGGTTTGTGGTTTGTCCCTCCTCAGACACTGTTTGTAAATTTTCTCCACTGCTGGCTGGAGCAACACACAAGACTTTTCAGACCGTTTCAGAGATACTCTAACCCAGTCGCCTTGCCATAACTATTTGGCCATTGTCAAAATAACTCAGATCTTTGTTCCGGCCCATTTCTCCTGCATCCGACACATTGATCACATGCTTACCATCTAATCTACACAGACCTTAATATTTGTTAGGACATGATCAAAAAATATTCACTTCACCTCTGACTGCTCATAATGTTTTGACTTTTTAGTGTATATATATTCTAATAGTATAGAGTTGTTCTAATTTGCAACCAAATTCCTTGTGTGAATATCAACATTAAAATCTCCTGATCAAGATGAGGCAAAAAGTTTAATATAAAGTTATGATAATGAGTTTTCTATTATTTTATATTACCAGCAGTTTACATTAACTGGTTTGCAGGTCTGTTCTGATAGGGTTAGTGACAGCAGGGGGAAAAAAACAATGCTAAATGCAACTACATTGCAACCTACCGTTTAGTCATGCATATTCAGTACAATAAAGAAAAGAGGCTTAGCAACTTTTAAAAACCACAGTAATTCGTCTGTCACTTGCTAGAATCTTGCCAAATTAGACACTGACATGGCCGGTTGCAACATTAATTCATCCTCTAAATACATGAACAACTTTACACAAGGTACAGTAAATAAAAATAATAAAATAAAATAAAACAGACACTACATTAAATTTTCAGCAAATCACACTTCTTGCATTTATAAAATTTTAAGGGTCAGGTAAAAAATTGTTCTGCAAATTTCCAAGCTTTAACATATACTGTATGTTTAAGATCATAAACTGTGATGCAATTAAAAACCTCAAATTTGTTTATACTTGTCTTGCCTGGTTGCTTAAGACTTGTTTCGAAGCAATTCCTAGGAAGAAAAACTGATGTATAATTGCGGGATCAGCCTTAGTAAGAGGAAGACACACTTCCCCACGCAGGACAGAGGTCAAAGGGGTCAAAGCAGCTGCCGGTTAAATGCCTGTCCACAAAAAAACAACAACAGTTACTGGCAGGCCTCCTTATGAATCATATATTTATCATTTTTTCAACATCTTAAAAGTCTTTGCTTTATTTCTCATTTATAAAGAACCGATGTTAGAAATAAAGCATCCATTTTGTGCTATATTGCCACACCTCTTCATTTTACCACAGTTTACTCACTTCACACAGAGATACACAACACGTACACAGAGCTACAACTAACCACAAACCAATTGAGGTTAGCTTCTAGAGCAACAAAACAAGTTATCAAGATCTCTGAAAGATGTCTAACTGATGGACAGATAAAATGAAAACTGACAAATAATATTGCACTTATTTGTAGTATAAACAATGCATGTTGTAAATTTCATATGTTTTTAATGGTGAAAAAGTGACCATACAACTTTCTAAGGGTTTTATATACTTTTTTGCCTGGCAGGTGTTTCGGCTTAATGGAGCATGCACGCAGCCACTTCACAACCACAACAAGATAAATGGGTTAGGTCAAAAGTAATCTAAAAGCAATCAAAAAGTAATCAGATTATATTAGGCCTACCTTAAATGTGTAATGGACATTATTAACTACAATATGTGTCATGCAATTTGGAATCAGTAACCGAATTTGTAAGTAATCTATGCAGCACTGCTTATTATTGTTAGTACAGTTACTGACAGAAGGTATATTGGTGAGGTCATAAAGCTTTTCACACTACGCTTAACCCTGCGTAATCATCATTCTAAACCCCGCTTTTAACCCACTTTTTAGTAGTTACACACTTGTAGCCTAATTTAGCAATGCTTTTTACCCAAGGTTATTAAAGCCTGCTCTGGAATGAAGCTTCCGGTGTTACTGTTAACCGTGCATTGCAACACCAGACTGTCTGTCTGCAAAATTTTATGAGCGAAATACAGTCATTTCAATAGCAGTGGTGGCTGGGGGGGAGGGGGGCGCAAACAAACTGAATTAGTAATTCAGGACTGAATGTAATTGTTAACCGTTTAACAAGTGTTATAATAATGTATAATTACTGCTTAGCTAAAACTTGGAAAATTCAGCATTTAAAGCACGCCATAAGCTAGGGCTGGGTGATATGGCCAAAACTCATATCTCGGTATTTTTGGGCTGAATGGTGATATTGTATAATCTCAGTATTTTCTACATTTTTCAGAATTGCGAGATAAAAGTTGCAATTGCGTGTTATAAAGTCAGAATTGTGAGTTATAAAGTCAGAATTGTGAGATATAAACTCAGAATTGCGAGATATAAACTCAGAATTGTGAGATATAAAGTCAGAATTGTGAGATATAAAGTCAAAATTGTGAGATATAAAGTCAGAATTGCGAGATATAAAGTCAAAATTGTGAGATATAAAGTCAGAATTGCGAGATATAAAGTCAGAATTGCGAGATATAAAGTCAAAATTGTGAGATATAAAGTCAGAATTGCGAGATATAAAGTCAAAATTGTGAGATATAAAGTCAGAATTGCGAGATAAAAGTTGCAATTGTGTTATAAAGTCAGAATTGTGAGATATAAAGTCAAAATTGTGAGATATAAAGTCAGAATTGCAAGATATAAAGTCAGAATTGTGAGATATAAAGTCAGAATTGCGAGATATAAAGTCAAAATTGTGAGATATAAAGTCAGAATTGAGAGATATAAAGTCAAAATTGTGAGATATAAAGTCAGAATTGCAAGACATAAAGTCAGAATTGCGAGATAAAAGTTGCAATTGTGTTATAAAGTCAGAATTGTGAGATATAAAGTCAAAATTGTGAGATGTAAAGTCAGAATTGTGAGATATAAAGTCAAAATTGTGAGATATAAAGTCAGAATTGTGAGATATTAGGTCAGATTTCCAAGTTATAAAGTCAAAATTGTGAGATATAAAGTCAAAATTGTGAGATATAAAGTCAAAATTGTGAGATATTAGGTCAAATTTCCAAGTTATAAAGTCAAAATTGTGAGTTATAAAGTCAGAATTGCGTGATATACTGTAAACTCGCAATTCTGAGAAAAAAGTCAAACAATTCTGACTTTATAAGTCGCAATTGTGACTTTATATCTCACAATTCTGAGAAAAAAAGTCAGAATTTGTGAGATAAAAAGTCGCAATTATCCTTTTTTTTATTTTTTATTCCCTGGTGGAAACAAGCTTCCATATAACAGAGAGAGCCAGAGAAAGTGTGTAACTGTCTCAGTGGTATATCTGGGGTGGTGGATTGGCTAAAGCCTCCTCTGATCTCATTGCAGGGATCAAATGTCAATCTCTGTCTTACCTCGACAATGTCTACCTGACTAGAAAGACTAGACATTTTAATGTAGTATGCTCACACGTTTCTATTTTCGTAACATATATTTTAGCGTGAGCTAAAGAGAAAGCATATGGGCAATTAAACGAAAAACAGTGTGATAAAGTTTATGACTCTGGGTGAGTGTGTGGAGAGACAGAGAGAGAGAGAGAGAGACAGGAAACTCCTGACCACTTCAACTGACCCTGAGGAATGTCAGATTCCTACAGACACATTCAACATCACATGGGTCATTCAATGCAGCTTCTCCCCTGGAATCAAGTCACATATCACCCGAAAATTAAAGGGAAAAAAAGAGATTACAGTTTGCATAAAGAAAACGAAGCATTTTAAGGCCTATTAAGTCTTTTTGCATTGCATTTCATGACAATTTATGTTATTTCTATCATTGTAGCCTAAAAAAAAAAGTCAAAATGCAAAAATAAATCATTAAATACATATCACAACAACAGTCTTCATTTTTTTAAGCGAAATATTCTATTTCCTTTGATTTCAAGAAAATTAAAAGAAAAAAGATAAAGTTTGCATAAAGAAAATAAAGCATATTTGAAGGACTAAGACTTTTTGCATTGCATTTTATGACAATTAATGTTTTTGTAATTATTTCTATTATTGTATATAAATGATTAATTAAAAAATTATTTAATTAAATAATGTCAAAATACATAAATACATAAAACAATGTCTTGAGTTTCTTATATCTTATTTATTTTTATTTTGAGATAAAATGACTGGGACATGTTCTTGACATGTTCTTTTGCTATATTAAACCAACAACAACACAATAAAAAAAACTGATATAAACTTTTTTTTTTTTTTTTTTTTTTTTTTTTTTTTTCATGCATTGTGTAGTTAGAGTAAATTCATGCTGTTCAGATTCAAGCACTAAACACAGGGTTTGCCTTCTCTTCCTCTCTTAAACACACACTTACACACTCAGAAGTGCGTCCAAGAGTCATGGTGTAGGGGGTAATCTAGAATAATCCTGCTTTATTGGCTGTTACCGCTGTGACGCAGGTCCGCTCCCCCTGATAGATTCTGGGTGACATCTAGCCTGACCTGACATTACAGTCAGTCATTTATACACACACAGTTACTAGCTAGTCTCTTTCTATCTTACACACACACAGTTTCAAACACATCTCCATCTCCCTCCCTCACAAACACACACATTTGCATAGCCATCTTAACAGGGACTTCCGTTAGAATCCATTTGCCCTTAAATTAAGCTAATTATAATTACTACAGACTAACCCTAACACACACCCCAAACCCTAAAATAAAACGTGCAGCACTTTTAGAAGCGAATAAAGACATCATGAACAGTCTTTATGAACCATATTCCTACTGAGGATGCTCTCTTTGTCAAATAACCTGTAGGGACATTTTTCTGCAAATTTGCCCCTAAAATATAGTTCTCTTCACTCACCTGTATAAATGTACAACTCAAGTTTCAGACCTGATGACTTTCTCTAGAGGGCAGCATTGACATTCATTTGTATCTATAAAAGCAGAAGTGATGTTTTTGCTAGTCAATTTTAATTGACTCATTTATTATGGCTATATCACATATTCTTTCACACTAATGCCTTTTAGAAAATATACAATAAGTCAAATACCAAATATAGTTTATTCTTTGGTCTATAGAAACAGAATAAAAAAATAAATAAAAAATATAAATAAAAAAACTTCAGCAAAAATTATTAAGTTATACATTATATAAATTCCTGTATTGCTTTAAAAGGTCGTAAATGGGTATAACTATATAATATTACTGTAGGTGAGGAGCGCGTGTCTGGATTGGTGTGCGCAGCTGTCACTCAAATTCGCCGTCACTCCTGCTTTAGTTTACGGGTTAATCTCTATGCATCCTCACTGCATCTGAGATGACATGAGCAACCAGCAGTTTACACAGAACAGCTGACAATGTGATCATACAGGTAGGTAATCCGTTCAAACATAGTATTGATTGTGCGCATCTATATTAATTCAGTGCGCACTTTATGCTTTAATAGGACTTGAAACTTATTGGTTGATTTTTTTATACTTTTATTATTTTTTTACAGAATAAAACAACATGTAAAGGCTCGAAGCGTCCAGGTTTCACTTTAACTGATGAGGAGAGGGACGGGGTCTTTTGCTATTTGATATTCGTGTTATTGGAAAGGCGTGCCCTTTTTTATCCGACCTGAAAACTCATCGCAATCATGCAGCAATCGTTCTGATTCTCACGGCCCCCCGAGAGCCGTGAGAACCCGCGTCCACCGCCTTCGCCACGAACTTCAGCGCTGTGCGCAAACGGGACATCTGGTGAGCTTTTACGCACAGTGGTGAGGCGCAGCAGCGGCGCGCTGCATGCAACACGAATGCACAGACGTGCATATAAACTCTCACGCGACTGAAAAAGACTCTTTTCTAGAATTATAACATTTCAACCGCTCCTCGTTTCGTTGGACATGGCCAAAGCGATATAAAATTACAGACCCGATTCTAGGACTAGCCTAATTAACAAACCGATCTCCAATCACTCGCCATGGAAGAGAATCTGAGTAACTTGAGCGTGCTGAACTGGGAGCAGGTGAAGCGTCTGGATGTCATCCTTACCGAATCCATCCCTATTCACGGCAAATGGAACTTCCCCACTTTGGAGATGAAACCTCGGGATATCGTCAAAGCGGTGCGGTGTCGCATGGAAGAGCGCAAGATCCACGTCCGGGAGGTCCGGTTGAACGGGTCCGCGGCCAGTCACGTTCTCCACGAGGACAGCGGTTTGGGCTACAAGGACCTGGACCTCATATTTTGCGCGGATCTGAAGGGAGAAGTGGCGTTTCAGACCGTAAAGGATATCGTACTCGACTCCCTCCTGGATTTTCTGCCTGAGGGAGTGAATAAAGAGAAAATTACTCCAGTGACATTAAAGGTGAGCGCATAATTTGTTAGTTAGTAATATTTGTTTTAATTGTGTTGTAAACCAGTGTCCTGCTTAGCTTAAACCAGCCCAAACTTTTTATTGCTGGTTTTACTGGGGTTTTAGACACTTTTCAGCTGGTCAGACTGGGAGACCATGCAGCTAAACCAGATAATAAAAAAAAATGCTTAGAGTTGCTTAAGATGTCTTTAAGCAAGGTAGTTAAAAAATTCTAGCTAGTAATTGAAACCTTGCAGGGGTTGATTCATCATCGAAACTGCACCCTCGAGCAAGGCACTTAACCTTAGGTTACTCCATCAGGACTGTCCTTAATTTAAGTGTAGCTACTGTCAATGTGAATAAAAGAGAGATTCAGCTAAATGACTACTTAGTAACTGATATAATTCCATATGTTTCATGTGTTAAGTAAAGGGGAAGTGCATGACATGCTATCATTTGACATGAACTGGACCTAGACGTGCCCTAGAGAGTGTGTATATTAGATTTAAGCTGCAATAAGATAAGGACACTGGTAGTAAAAACGTTGGTTTCTACTACAAAGAGGATTTCTCTAAACCAATTTACGATGGATCCGCTTTCACCTCTCTTGACCGTATGCAAAAGCAGACAGTGTTTTCATGTATGCAAATTAGGCTGATACAATTTATAGCTACAGCAATGCAATGCCTTTACTGGATATGCAAAGTGACTTCATAATGTCAAAATGATGCATCTGTAGTCTTCTACTATTGAGAAAATGCTTATATTTTCTTGCACATGCTGGGCAATGATTGCAAGAATTATTTATTTTTCTGCTTAAACGTCATCTTTGCACCCACATACAGTTTTGTACATCTCCATCTTTCAATATGCATACAATTTTCATTGAACAAATCTTTATATTGGACTTTGTTCAGATAAAATGGTCCTCATCCCAACCATTCTTTCTCTTTCCTCAGGAGGCTTACGTGCAGAAGATGGTGAAAGTGTGCAATGATTCAGACCGTTGGAGTCTAATCTCGCTCTCCAACAACAGTGGGAAGAACGTCGAATTGAAGTTCATGGATTCCCTGCGGAGACAGTTTGAATTCAGCGTTGACTCTTTCCAGATTCGCCTGGACTCGCTCCTGCTCTTCTACGAGTGCTCTGAGAACCCAATGGCTGAGACGTTCCACCCCTCCATCGTGGGAGAGAGCGTTTATGGAGACTTCAGCGTAGCCTTGGACCACCTGCAACGGAAACTGATCTGCACACGAAATCCAGAAGAGATCCGGGGCGGCGGCTTGCTGAAGTATTGCCACCTGTTGGTGCGAGGTTTCCGCGCCGCTTCGGAAGCCGAGATGAAGCTTCTCGAGCGCTACATGTGCTCCCGGTTCTTCATCGACTTCTCGGATGTGGCGGAACAAAGGCGCAAGCTCGAGTCCTATCTGCAGAATCACTTTGTGGGACTAGAGGACCGGAAGTACGAGTACCTGACCACCCTACACAGTGTCGTCAATGAAAGCACGGTATGCTTGATGGGACATGAAAGGCGACAGACTCTGAGCCTCATCACCATGTTGGCAGTACGTGTGCTGGCGGAGCAGAATGTGATTCCCAATGTGGCTAACGTCACTTGCTATTACCAGCCTGCGCCGTACATTGCGGACGGCAACTTTAGCAATTACTACATTGCTCAGGTGCAGCCAGTCTACGCCTGCCAACCCACTCACACATTCTCGCCATGGTTGCCCTGCAACTGACCGAGTGTTAACTCACATCTTGTCCAACATGTCCAGTTAGAGCACTCGCCCAATGAGACCAGTTGAGAAGTCTGTATTTGTGTGCTCAACAATGTGAGGAAAACCCAAGACTTTCCTAATTGGCTGTTGCCAGCTCGCAGCAAGGAGAAGCTACGAGAGCGCCGGATTGGGAGAAAGGGAGGGAGAGTGAGATAACTTGGATCTGTTCCCATCGGGCAACACGTTCTACCTAGGCTTCCCATGGCTAAGCGCCAGGCCTACAGAAGCGC